>NC_134897.1:5708203-5753203 GCF_041734735.1 Babylonia areolata
TCATCACTTACTGGATTATGCCCCAAACTGCCATAATAAATATCCACAGAATCAGTCGGAATTCGCAGTTAAAAATAATAAACCATGAGAGTTTATACCCTTGATGAAACGTAAAAATTTCCAGTCTTGACGTTTCTCAAAATGAAGTCCTTTTCACTTCATACGACGTTCAGAAGTACTTGTACTTGGCTCTACATGTTATTAGTTTAACAAAATACTCAATTTTCATATCAACTTTAAAACTATAAAACTAGAATGATCATAAAAGAGAAATTGAATCGACCGTGTCGTACATTCCCGGCGGGTGTAACTAAACTTTTACATCTATCTAGATCCAGAGAAAACGGCTAAATGTTGCAGTGTGATTGCGGCGATAACCACGTCTCCTTTACCGCGGACTTAAAAAGAATTTTTAATTGCCCTTAAAGACTTTTTGAATGCACATACGAATACCGCAATCGATTCATCGCCCTTTAAAAAAAGCATGTTTAAATGTTAATTTTTTTTAACGTCAGTTAGGGAGCCACGATAGTGTGTATTGGGTAAGACAGTTTCTTCTCACCTGAACACGCAGGGTTCGAATCTGCCGTCAGGACTATTTTGTTTTTCTTTTTTTAACCGAAACACATACAGAACACAGTTTAACAATTAGATTTTTTTTTTTTAAAGTGTACCACAAGTGAGTCTTGAAGGTCTAAATGCTCTACTCCTACTAGTCTACCTGGTGTGGTTACCCCTGTATCCAACTAATCACTTCACTGCATCTCGAGGACCACTGCAATCCTTCCAGTCCAAGAGATCCTACATCATGGTAGACGCATCCCTTAATGCACGCTTCCTTGCTCTATCAAGGTCCAGGGAAAGGTATGTCAGATTCAACTCACACATTAGCTTTTTAACGAGGTGCTACCAACACGGTGTCTATCCCAAAGGCATTAATCTCTCCTTCCCTGTGGCCGCCCTGCCCAAGTCAGAGTATCTGTCCCACTCTGTCACCACTGCCATAGAGGGGGCCCAAAACGAAATCCTATCTCTGTGCATAGACAACTATCTAGCCAAGGCAGAGGAAGAAAAGACGACGATACAGTCACTAGTATTCCCCAAGCAATACTTCACACTGTACTATTCATGTTGCATGCTCTGGGTGCAGTTTTTTAAATTTTTTATGAGCTTTGTTAACCTATTTGTTTGGGTTTTTTGGTGTGTTTTTTTAAATTTAAATTCTTCTTCTTGCACTTATTGAATATTAGTGTGTGTTGCATTTTGACATACCAGTAAACGCCCTTGACAAAGACCAGTGGTCGAAACTAGTTGGGCATCAAACAAACTGTTCTGTTGTCTTCCTTTTTTTCTATTGTTGTATATATATATATATATATATATATATATATATATATATAGAGAGAGAGAGAGAGAGAGAGAGAGAGAGAGAGAGAGAGAGAGAACAATGAACAAATGTTTGAACAAATGTTTTATTGAGGGTAACTGGATAAGCTGGAAGCTTCTTTACACCATGCCCTCCCTCACACACAAACACACACACCCACTCACATGCACAAAAGATGAAAAAGGAAAAAAAAGAAGAAAAAAAAAAAAAAAAAGAAAGAAAGAAAAAAAGTGAAGAAAAAAGAAAATCGGTACGGACACTCGGTGTAGACGGTAACAACAACAACAACTACAACAACAAGAGTTAATCACGAAACATAAAAAAAAGCATGGAATATAACTCACACACACACACACACACACACACACACACAAACACGCAGAGAGAGAGAGAGAGAGAGAGAGAGAGAGAGAGATCTGTGTGTGTGTGTGTGTGTGTGTGTGTGTGTGAAGTTTGAAGGTGTATACTATGTCAGCTGTGTATTTCTCACATACATGTGGTATGCAAGATTTTACTGTCATGCTTGTGGTCTGTGAGTGTCAAAGACTTCATTACTTTTTGTTTCCTTTGCTGAGGTGTGTGTGTGTGTGTGTGTGTGTGTGTGTGTGTGTGTGTGTGTGTGTGTGTGTGTGTGTGTGTGTGTGTGTGAGAGAGAGAGAGAGAGAGAGAATTATTGTAGTATTTTGAACTTGTCGAACACAGTATGTGTAACAAGCACTGCCTGCTAAACTGGCATGACCGACTTCACTGATCTAAAAATAAAAGTGGACTGACTAAGGTTGCACCAGTCTCGGGGTAAATGACGCCCCATTTTACCATCTAGTTTTATAGTTTTAAAGTTGATATGAAAATTGAGTATTTTGTTAAACTAATAACATGTAGAGCTAAGTACAAGTACTTCTAAACGTCGTATGAAGTGAAAAGGACTTCATTTTGAGAAAAGTCAAGGCTGGAAATATTTACGTTTCATCAAGGGTGTTAACTCTCATGGTTTATTATTTCTAACTGAAAAAAGAATTGGCGATTCCGACTGATTTTGTTGATATTTTTATGGCAGTTTGGGGCATGATCCAGTAAGTGATAAGGCGTTCAGAAATCTTTTTCTGAATAAATATTTAACGGTCTCCTTCTCCAACTTTCCATCACATATTATCGTGTATTGTCAATTGAATATGGGATTGAACGTGCAGGTCAACTACTTGAGCCTTCAGGGCTCAGCCAATAGATCTATAAAATCCACTCGTAGTATTGATTTTAGTATTTTCCGAAAAAGACCACTTGGGCGAATGAACATAGAGTAAATCACTATGAACTGAGAGTAAACCACACAAGGTTTTTATGTATTGAGAATTACTTCAAAATGTAATGTTTAAGATGAGAAAGATCAGTTTAAAACAAATTAAACCCCCTAGCATTAATTACATATTAATGTCCCTTTTTTACTAGCTGCACGAAACAGAATTATAAATTCCATGCCTAGCAAAAGAAGTTCCTGTTTGGACAAAAAAAAGAAAAAAAAAAAGAGTGCTACTGATGGTGTGTCAGAATATCAGATCAAAGTGCCAAGTATAGTGAACAAACAACAACAACAACAACAACAAAACCCAGTAAATTCATTTTGCATATAATCAACTGACAAAGTATTTGCAGAGAAAATGACAATGTTAAAGTTAACCACAGGCACAGACACACACACACACACACACACACACACAACCGAACACCGGGTTAAAACATAGACTCACTTTGTTTACACAAGTGAGTCAAAAATGAAGTACTTATTTATATATACCATGGAACATACCAGTGAACAAAGAGCAAGGAGATGGCTCAAGCCACGTTATACATATGATTATACGAAAGGGAACACTCAAACATTATTTCACAAACATGTTTTACCTCTAACTCTACTCTTATGGAGCAAGCAGCACCTTTTCATACAAATCTACCATTCACTGAGTGTCTTATCTTTGTTTCGTACATTATTATTATTTTTATATTACGGTCTTTTTACTTGTATGGAGTTAAGTGCCTCAATTTCAAAACTCCATACAAAGAAAGACATACGCAAATATCATTTTACATGTTTGTGTGTGCTGTATTCACTTGCATGCTAACATGTGTGAATCACAGTTATTACAGTACAAATTATGTTTCTAGCATGGATTAAAATCCTTCTGAATGACTTAAAATCGGCCTCACTTGAGAATATATTAGCAAAGGCTAAAAGGCAATTGTAAAAATTCATTCCACACAACGTACACCCGACCTGATTTAATCCTAAACGAAAAAAGTTCTGTCAGTGCTGTTTATAGTCCCTTTCTCATTAAGTAGAAGAGGTTAGTTGTGCATGTGTCGTGAGTAATCTGAGTATTCGTGTGTGTGTGTGTGTGTGTGTGTGTGTGTGTGGAAGATCATACTTTTTGTTTTGTCCTTATTTACTGTTGGTTTTCATCGATCACAACAAGTCTTAAGAGAATTCAACTGAGTCTGCAAACCAATAGGAGTAGTTGGTAATAATCTGATATCGTCTGCAAACAAAGGGACAAACAATTTCAAAAGGCTTGGCAATAACTGCACCCCGTGTAAACGTGTTACATTAATGTAATTCGCCAGCTGGTTGATTAACACAGAAAACAAAGTAGGACTAAGAACAGCGCCTTAAAAAACCCTAACGGGGCAATAAAAAAGTCGGAATTTACGCCATTTGCTTTTGCACACGATAATAGAGAATTGTACATAGCTTTCAGGGGACATAAAACTTTTCATTTGACGCCCTCGCTGTGGAGAACATTGAGTAGTTTATCATGATGCACAGAATCGAATGCCTTCTGAAAGTCGACAAATGCAACACGCAATTTCTTACCTTTTTTACTCAAGCGACTTTGAATCGTTGTGTACAAAGCAAATATATGGTCAGTGGTTGAATAATTTCTCCTAAAGCCATATATAAAACAGAAGTATTTACATATGTAGGGTTATTTTTCTTTTTTCTTTTATTTTTTATAATGTAAAAAGTCAGATCAAATGGACAAATATTAACGCATTCACACACACACACACACACACACACACACTATGGATATGTGAATGTGAACACTACCTTTTTGTCATCCAGTTCAACGACAGCACACTGCAAGATGGCGGTCTGTCCCACGCCGACCGAGTAGAAAGTGGGGGTGGGCAGGAAGCGGGGCATGGGGCCGCTCAGCTCCACCTCATCCAGGTTCAGCACTGCAACACGGCACACGTCTGTCAGAACTGTAACCCTCACCACATGTCTGTCAGCACTGTAACCCTCACCACATGTCTGTCAGCACTGTAACCCTACCACATGTCTGTCAGCACTGTAACCCTCACCACATGTCTGTCAGCACTGTAACCCTCACCACATGTCTGTCAGCACTGTAACCCTCACCACATGTCTGTCAGCATGTCTGTCAGCACTGTAACCCTCACCACATGTCTGTCAGCACTGTAACCCTACCACATGTCTGTCAGCACTGTAACCCTACCACATGTCTGTCAGCACTGTAACCCTCACCACATGTCTGTCAGCACTGTAACCCTACCACATGTCTGTCAGCACTGTAGCCCTACCACATGTCTGTCAGCACTGTAACCCTACCACATCTCTGTCAGCACTGTAACCCTCACCACATGTCTGTCAGCACTGTAACCCTCACCACATGTCTGTCAGCACTGTAGCCCTACCACATGTCTGTCAGCACTGTAACCCTACCACATCTCTGTCAGCACTGTAACCCTCACCACATGTCTGTCAGCACTGTAACCCTCACCACATGTCTGTCGGCACTGTAGCCTTCACCACATGTCTGTTAGGACTGTAGCCTTCACCACATGTCTGTCAGCACTGCAATACAGCACACTTCTGTCAGCACTGTAACACAGCACTCGTATGCTCAGCATTATAACACAGCACAAATGTGATCAGCACTGTAACACAATACGCACGTCTGTCAACTTAATAGTAGTCAGTTGATGATAAAATCCTGCCCAGACGCCCCAATATTCCATACAAAGTGATGCAAGCTTAGTGGTCAGCAGTGGTCAGGCAATGGTCAAACTCCTGCCAATACCTAATAATGCTCAGATTTGACAAAGATGCAGCTTGAGCACTTTGGATTGTGGCCATTAATGGTCAGCAGTGGGTGAACATAGACCTGAGAGAACATAGACCGGGAGGAATAATAGACCTGGGACAACATAGACCCCGGGGGAACATTGACTTGGGGGAACAGACCCAAACGTAAATTTTGGGGGACATAGATCTGGGGGAACAGACCTGGCTGAAGGAAAATTTGGGGGAACATTGAACTGACCCCTATTCAAGCAGTGGCCTGACTCTTCCGGTGTAGAGCCTGCTGAGGGTCGTGGTGTCCTGGTGTCATAAGGGCAAGTCGTACCTTGACTCTAGCGTCTGCCCTCTCTGCTTGCTTTTCCACGTCAGGCACTTGTCGAAAGTTACACCAAGGCACGTGGGATTGTCCTTAGCAAGTAGAGTTTGTCCACTGATGCGCAGCGTGGCCCTTTGTTCTTTTGTTGAGAAGACGAAGACTGTTGCAACCTGTAGTTCACTGTTGTGAGGTGTTCTCCCGAGCACTAAACGACCAGACTGTCAACTCCCTGGACTTTGTGATGCAGATCTCTGACGATGTCATTGATGACGATCAGGAACAAAGTTGGGCTCAAGACGCCTCATTGGGGCACTCCTTTCAGTGTCTTCGTATGACTGTGTGCTCCATTCACATGAACGGGCCTCCCTATTGTTCAGGTACTGGGGGAACCATTGGCACATACAGCCGGTCACACTGCTCTTTTGGAGTTTCAGGCGGAACAAATTTGTCCACACTTTGTCGAAAGCCTTTTCCATGTCTGCCCATACCGTCAGAGTTTATCCTGAAAGCCATCCTCGCTGTCCATTCATTATACCTTCAATGAAACATTTGTAATTGTCGTAAAATCGGATTTGTGTGTGTGTGTGTGTGTGTGTGTGTGTGTGTGTGTGTGTGTGTGTGTGTGTGTTGTTGTTGTTGTTGTTGTTGTTGTTGTTGTTTGTTTGTTTTTGTTTTGTTTTTGTTTGTTTTTTGTTGTTTTTTTTTAAACAGGAAAAAAGTCAGGACCCGCACTTTGTCCGACTATGAGATTATCAATGCTGGCTAAATTCTCCTGTCTGATAATTGTTTTAGTAAATGAAACATCTCAGTCATCTGACATTTCCTCTTCATCTTTGAATTATAGTTTTCTTCCAAATACGCTGAGTCATTCAAACCATTGATTGTTAACTGATTTACTTAATGTTTAGCTAAAATGCTTGGGGTTACTAATCGATGATTTAAGTTTCGCCAATCTCTTTTTCTCCTTTTTCTCTTTAACATTAACTGGTATTCTTTCCTTTCTTGGACGTATGCCTCCTTCTTTACTTTACATGCTTTCTGTGGTCATTTTCCGTAATAACCCCCCTAACAGATCTCTTCTTTTGACCACGTTCTTTATCAATCCAGTCGTTTGTCTTTTTCTTCGTTCCCGTCTTTCTCACCATGCAGGCAGCAGCGCTGCATAAAGAGTGAATAGTCCAAGCGAAGGACTGATGTCTGTATTCAGTAAACTGTGAACACCCTGCAGACTTTATCTAAAATCGAGTAAGTAAAGTTCGTTTCGATAAATGTGACAAAATTCTCCGGACTAGACAAATTGACCTTCAGTGCCAGTTTGGACAATAGGACGGCTATCAACATAACATCATGCTATACATTGCCTTCTAGATTCGACAGGTACGTGTCAAAACTATACTATACTATACTATACTATACTATACTATATTTCTTTTTAGTCCATCGTAGTCTGAAGATGATGTAGTCTGTGTTATCAGCGATGAGAGCGGAAGTGGCTCCGCAGTCCACGACTGAAAGCACACAAGCGGCCAAAGGTGTTACAACGGTAGTCTTTTGTCTGAGGAGGGACGACCGCTGCTGTGTGACGTCTGTCTCTTGCAGGGACAGAAGATATTATCTGTAATATCAATTCAGTCATTTACGAGCACAAGCACGCTGATGGCAGATGAGTCCGACTTGAGATCAACAGACTCTTCCACGGCGGCTGCATGATGTCAGGTCTGTAGAGGGTTCTATTTGTCCCCTGCTTTTCCGCCTTTTCCTCTTCTCCAAACTGCCTGGACGTCTTGCTGGTCACTTGGTGGATGGTGTGGCGCCTGGCACTTGGCTCAGCGGCTGGGGTGGGTTGAAATCACAGGTGGTGAAGGCCTTCTTCAACATGTCTTTATACAGCTCTCGGGATTCTCCCCTGTTATGATATTAATCTTCTTTGAGCTGAAAGGAAATTATTGCATTTTCAAGTCTTCCTTCTTTGTTTTTAGAAAATGTCGTTCTTCGTGTTCGGCTTAAAGAAACAGCAAACAAAATGTGTCTGTGAGGCTGGTCACTGGCTGAAACTTTTCATTGTCACTGCTGGCTCTGGTGAGGATAGGACTCACGTTCCGAAACATGTATCCAGGCTACACACACACACACACACACACACACACACACTCCCTTTCTCTCTCTTTCTTTCTCAGCTGGTTTTATTTCTGGTTAAAAACACGTTTTGATAGATTATGCAACATTAGCACTGTGTTGCTGATGTCTCTTAACATTGCACGGAGTCCACTGGGCCGAGATAGACAGGAGGCCTGATGGACACGGACAAGACTTGGACAGGAAGGGAGCAGGGACGGGGTAGCTAGGGGGGGTAACACTGGGCGGACAGACAACCGCTGCTGCAGAGGACCCTGGCAGTAGACGCTAAACCGAGGTCCCGTGTGCAGCATGCACTTAGCGCACGTAAAAGAACCCACGGCAACAAAAGGGTTGTTCCTGGCAAAATTCTGTAGAAAAATCCACTTTGATAGGAAAAACAAATAAAACTGCACGCAGAAAAAAAGAAAGGGGTGGCGCTGTAGTGTAGCGACGCGCTCTCCCTGTGGAGAACAGCCCGATTTTCACACAGAGAAATCTGTTGTGATAACAAGAGAAATGCAATACAATACAAATGCAATGCAATGCAACGTAGAACATGGCGATCAGGGCGGCTGTACCATGCCGCCGCTCCGCTTGTTTTTTTGCTGTCTGACGCTCAACCGTCCTCGAAAAAAGTCATCTAGTTATTCAACATCCTCGGCAATACTTCACTAAAGCAACCCCCGTGGGAGCATGTCTACGTTCGCAAGGTCTAAGTTCACCCAGGTCTATGTTCCCCCCCAAAGCGTTCTTGGTAGGTCCATGTTCCCCCAGGTCTGTGTTCCCACCAGTCTTTTTCCCCAGGTCTATTAGGTCTGTTTTCCTCTAAATCTGTGTTCTCCCATGTATCCCCTGGTTCATGTTACCCCAGACCTAAGTAGGTTAAATCAGACACACGCTTTTGGGCGTTGGTTACTGGTCAACAGACGTCAGAAGTGGCAGTGGTCAGCAAGAGTTTGTGATCAGCAGTGGTCAGTGGCCAGTGGTCACCAGCAATCACGGGTCAGCAGTGGTCAGTGCTAAGTAGTGGTTAGCAGTGGCTAGTGGTGGTCAATGATCAGTGCTGGACAGTGGTCAGTGCTGGTCAGTAGTCAGTGCTGGTCAGTGGTCAGCAATGGTACAATTTATCTCATCTATTAGTATATCATGTATGGTAACGCCCGATTTCAGTTGGTAGCTTGTGTTTGATACAACGAAACTTGTTAAGGACATAAACGTCTGGTAAACAAGATATATGGACAGTCTACCTACCTATATTTCTAAGCTCTAAAGTCATGTTTCGAAATGTCTATAAAAAAAAACACCCAGCAAGCAGTTGCTACATGAATCAAATTAATTCCTCAAATTAATAACAAAGTCATTCACTAAAGAATCACGATTGTGGCTGCATGTTGTACTGATATTTGAACAATATTCCCTATCCCACATACAGTCAAATCCGCATCTTGCGAGAATTTCTTGAAAATTACTAAGCTATGCAGATCGGATGCAATCTTTGTCATGTAAATTTCTTAAGATTAAGTAAACCCTGAATGAGTTTCATCCAAAAAGTAATAGAACCATTGGGACAGAAAGTAAAATAGATGGAAGACTTCTTCACTTTCCACCATAAACTAAGCAATTCAATGTATCATGCTTTAAAGGAAAAAACAAAAACAACAACAAAAAAACTTGAATAATTTAAGTTAAGATTTATAAATGAGAATAAAGTCTTTGTATCCCCAAATTTGATAACCATAAATACAATAAAACTGGTAAGTCACAGTTTAACTCGACAAAACTTCCTCGGTAAAAAGAAAAGAAAAAAGAATGGTGTGCTAGTTTAAAGGGTTGAGCAACCAATAGGGGGTTAAGTGCGCTTGAAATCAGCTCAGTTGACTTGCGCAGTAGTGCTGCGAGCCGCGATTGGTCAGAGCTACCACGTGATCGTGATGGCTGAGTTGAAACCTTGCGCCCTCAGGTTCGGTGAGGAGAGAAGCAGTTGACAGCAAGACCTGCAGAGCATGTGTGGGACAGTTCAGCAGTGTGCTGAACTCGAGGGGCGTTTAATGCAACTGTGACAGACTGGTTTGGTATGGGAGGGTGTATGCTGTAGGCGTTAAGTAAGTGAACGTGTCTTGAGAAAAGAGAAGAAATGAATGATGGATAATATTAAGTCTTATTTGGCGAAAAAAGTCATTCTTAATTTCATGTATCATGTTTCCCACTTTTGTTCAGTGGAACAGAGCTCTTGTGTGTGCATGTGCGGTACTCACACAATGCCATTATAAACAGTAAATCTTTTGGACAGTGGTTCCAAATTTAGATATAATTTATTTATTTATTCATTGAATTTTTTGTTGTTGAGAAAATGAATATATCAAAATTACTTATTCAGAAAGATTTATTTGTTGATTGATTTTTTTGCAAAGTAATTTGAACACGTTACCCGGCAAACTGGTTACACATGGACATGCATGGGCAGGCGAAGCTTTTGACAGGCACTAACACCCGCCCAAGTGTGTCGTGCAGGTCTCGGGTTTTTGTTTGTTTCCATCTTTTGTGAGAGGTCGGCGTGGTCGTCGACGTGCGTTGATGGCCGTCGGCTGAGGAACTGGGGGAGTGCCGCTGAGGAGATTCCAGGAGTGGAACCGTTATGCTGTGTCATGCAATGACCGGCCAAAGTTGCGTGACTTTATTTTCGTTATTTAGGTTTCCGTGTTGTGTCCCCATATGATGATGAGGATAAAAGTCAGCCAGTGCTATGTGGTGAATTGGACAGAGTAAAACACTCTGTGGTTGAACAGGAAAGAAAAATACCCATTATTATCATTTTAATTTCTTTTTTGTGCATATACAGTATAATATTTAACATATGGACTTCAAATATGTTGATATGTTGAGAATGATTGTCATTTATGTTTGTATCTATATTTCTCCCTCATTGTCTTCCGACCTTGGCATCTCCTGCTAGGAAAATGGCCCAGTTGTGAGGACACTGCCAGGTTGTATAACTTTGCGGGTTGACATGGCTCAACAACTGATCAAATCAATGTAATGTTAAATGAATGGGTACACATTTCCCTTGTCGATGGTATTGTGCCGCACGTGGCTTTGGTGGCACTGTCATACGTATATTTCGTGCATTTCCCTTGTCGATGGTATTGTGCCGCACGTGGCTTTGGTGGCACTGTCATACGTATATTTCGTGCATTTCCCTTGTCGATGGTATTGTGCCGCACGTGGCTTTCGTGGCACTGTCATACGTGTATTTCGTGCATTTCCCTTGTCGATGGTATTGTGCCGCACGTGGCTTTGGTGGCTCTGTCATACGTGTATTTCGTGCATTTCCCTTGTCGGTGGTATTGTGCCGCACGTGGCTTTGGTGGCACTGTCATACGTATATTTCGTGCATTTCCCTTGTCGGTGGTATTGTGCCGCACGTGGCTTTGGTGGCTCTGTCATGCGTATATTTCGTGCATTTCCCTTGTCGATGGTATTGTGCCGCACGTGGCTTTGGTGGCACTGTCATACGTATATTTCGTGCATTTTGCAAAGCTACCGCTTTCCTTCTCTCCTTGTTTTTTTTCTTTTCTTCTAATACCTGTTCCTTCTGGAAGACTTTACAATAAAAGCAATGCAGTAAAAATAGTTCCAAAGCCCCAAGTATTTCTCACAGTGCGTTTCCTCCGAGGCTCTTTTGTGCTGCGTCTATTGATTAGTGTCACAACTCGTGACGACAGTTAGGGCGTGTGGCCCGTATTCGTTTTTCTCCACCCTCTTCTTTCACTTTCCCTCCTTCTCCCATCCTTCAGTTCGGGTAGAAGTCTCGAATTGCGCACGAACCACGTGCATGCATATTACTCGCTCACCTGAGCGAATATGAAATATTGTTGGGCAGCAACAATATTCGAGGCTTTTGCAGCCCGACTGCCGTAGTGTACGGGTCGTTCCTGTTGTTGGTGGGGTAGCCACCCCGACATCTAGGCACCATACAAAGTGAAGACCGGCTGTCCTCCACGGGAGCCACTTCTGTGTTTCTTCGTCTGTCTTCGTCGTCGTCGTGTCTTTGTGGTGGTCGTTAGTGTACGCCACCTGTGGCAGGTAAGAAGCCGCTTGTCTATTTAGCTTGGTTGTATTTCCGTCAGGGATGTATGTAAAGAAGTAGATGTTCGACAAGAAAGAAAGCTGTACGTTAGGTTTTGTCACAATAATCTTATTTCGTTAATCAAGTTTGTGCTACCAGTGCGTGAATATGTACTTTTTCTTGTGTCGGTTAATATTTTCGCTAGTTTTATTATTGAGTTTTAAAATAATGATACAATTTTACCTTAGTTCATTGTTGTGTAAAGCTGGTCGTTGGCTCTGTATGTTAGGTGTAGAGAGTGCGAGTGCCGTATATGAGTTCTGTAATTCGTCTTGTCAAAGTTATATTCCAGCTTTGTATTTTGAATGTGCGGTACATTTATGGGTTTTGTTAATTATCGTTAGTATTAATATTGCTCAGTATTGGGGGGGGGGGGGGGGGGGGGGGGGGGGGGGGGGGGGAGCACTCCATAATGTTCCAGCTCTCGCTGTGTGCTGTGTGTCCCGGGCCTTTCGTCTGATGACCCAGATCTTCGCCCCTCCTGCCCTGTGACTGCTGTCCTGGGTCTTAGCCCCTCCTGCCCTGTGACTGGTGTCCTGTGTTTCGGGCCTTTTGACTTGCAGCCTGGTCCATTGCTTGGCACTGTATGCCGAGTCCTGGCACCTAGGCCTTTTGATCGGGGGCTTGTGCCTTGGGTCGAACCCGCCGAAGTTTGTCTGGGCCGTGTCAGCTTTTTGTTTTTGTTTTTGTTTGTTTTAAGAGGAAAACTTCCTGAACCCGCCAAAGACTAAAGCATCTGTGTACCAGTCCTGGTTTGGGGGTGATTTGTCTTCTCCTTGAGTGTGTGTGTGGAAAATTGCTTTTGATTACATTTGGGAGAATCCGTAGTTTTGTATACGACTTCTGTTCGTTTATTTTTTTGTTGAAGTTATGGTATATGGTTGTTTTGTTGTCGTTTTTTTTTTTGCAAGTATAGGCTGTGTGTGTAAGGTTGCGTGAGTGGGATAGACAGAGCGGAAGAGAATAAATTTTGTGTGGAAGAGAAATATCTGTATTCTGTGTTTGTGTTGTCGGGTGAACTGGGTTGGGTGTTAGGTTTTAAAATAGTTCTCGACCTCTTCCCTAGGGGGGTCGTGACAATTAGTGTCAATATAATTATCGTTGAACACAGCGGCTGCGGTGTTAAAGCCATCATCATCATAATCAATTTCTGCTGCGCGGGTAGAGAGCGGATAAGATGACTTCATTATCACCACTATAATTATTCTTACTGTTGCCTGAGCAGCAACATGAGGGTTTGACTATCACCATCTTTAAAACATGGGCAGAGGGTAAGGTAAGAGTCAAATGTCAGAATACTGACAGGTAACTATTGGACATTTAGATAAACAAATTATTTGTAAGTTAACGATGAAGAATAAAATAGTTTTTTGTTAGTTGCTGGTTAGGCTCTTTTGCTCTTTCAAGTTTTTTGTGACTGTTTTATTCTATTGGAAACATATGAACCGCACAGAACATTAAGATCCAGTTCTGAAAAGCTGCTTAAAGTTCCAAAGACTAATCTGAAATGCGCTGGAAATAGGTCTTTCAGAGCTAGGTTCCCCAAGTGTGGAACTCTCTACCTTCATCTCTTAGAAATTCCTCTGATGTACATTCATTTAAGTCAGGTCTGAAAACTTACCTTTTCCGTAAGCATTTTTGTTTTGGGCGGAATGGTTAAACCAAGGTATGCTTGTTGGCAAGTATCTTTGTGCTAGTATTTTTGTAGTCCTGTTTTAATGCATTGTGTACTTTATGTAGTTTCGGTCTTAGATGTGATGGCATTTTTTCTATCTGGTTATTTTTAATGGGCATGTGTGTGCGTGCGTGCGTGCATGTGTTTGTGAGGTTACAGTGCTCTGGTACGCGTGTGTGAGTGTGCAGGCATGTTAGTATATCCAAACAGAATTCTATGTTAGAAAATAAGAAATATTTTGTTTTTAGTGCAGTTGATATTTAATGTCAGTGTATATATATATATATATATATATATATATATATATATATATATATATATGTGTGTGTGTGTGTGTGTGTGTGTGTGTGTGTGTGTGTGTGTGTGTGTGTTCTATGAAATGCATTTTGTTTTAATCTAAGCCATATTTACTTCATAGCTTTTACAATCTTTAGTGTGCTTTTGCATTCATATGAACACATTGGATGTTTTCCATTGTCAGATAGCAGTTGATGTGTTTTTAAAGGCATGTTTATAGTCAACTGGATGATGTAAGGCGCTTTGAGCAGCATTGGTGTTGGATATCGCGCCATAGAAAAACTATGTATTATTATTATTATTATTGTTTACCACCCGAACATGCTTGGGTCAAATCTGCTTTTATGCCTCCCCTCCAATCCCCCCCCCCTCCCGCCCCGTGGGTTGTCTTTTTTATTTTCCTTTTTTTTTAACTGAACAAACATTGAGAATACAAGACATTGCAACACATAACATCAAGAGTGCACACATACCATGATCATATGGACAATATCAATTACAAAACAAAACTTACATAATCATCTACTAATATCTTTTGTTAACCAACCTGTGGAATTAAAGTCACAAGTGAAACTGTATGTTTGTGTTTCTAATTGGCTGAATCTTTCTGTGTACTACTGCTACAAGTAAAGACATATTCGTTATCATACAAATCAAGTATGATACTACATGTTGGACTGCAAAGAGATGGACAATACTATTCTATTCCCACTAACTAAATATCAACTTATTACTTAAGTAATCAAGGGCATATATAACTGCCATGTTAAACAAAATTGTGCATCTTTCCCAAGAGTGGAGGACAAATATTTTTCCAGTCTGAACCTTATTTTCAAACAGTTAATAAAATGGTTATGGTTTCTTTTTACATTACACTTAGGGGTGAAGAATTTTGCAGTTAATATTATGAAGTCTGAGCTTTTATCTGTCTTTAGATTTTTTGTACAACCAAACAAAATGAGCTGTTCTCCAAATGTTAACCTGGCACAATGGCAACATCTGTTGTGCAACAAGGAAACAATATCCGTCCAAAACTGTTGTACAATCTGACAATCCCAAAAGAGGTGCTGGATTGTTTGTATTCCTAGACTGCAAAAATTACAAAGTGGGGAGCTGGCATGCTTACATATATGAAGGAATTTCTCTGAGTAGGTAGAATACGGTGAAGTAATCTGAACTGAAACCATCAAGTTGTGTGTCTGTTGTTGATTGTGTGGAGAAAGGTGTTTTTCCACTCAAGTTCCGTGTATAGTGTATTCTACAAATCTGAGGTCAAATTCCTCGGTGTTTATTTTACTTCAAAGCTAAATTGGAAGAAACATCTAGAAAACATGAGATCAAAAGCAATGAAAAGCTTAAATTTTCTTAAAATAGTCAGTAAACAGCCTTGGGGTCAAGATTCAAAAACACTTATTCATCTCGCTACTGCACTGGTAAGATCTATATTGACGTATGGACAGGAGGTATTTTTCTCTGCTCCGAATGCTTTCCTTAAAAAAATGCAAAGCCTAGATTGCAAAGCCATAAAGTTGGCCCTATGTGTTCCATTTCATACGAAGACATTACAGTCGTATAGAGCTGCAGGAATACTACCTATTAATGAATTAAGAAAGCTAGCATCGGCAAAATATGTAATTAGAGCAAATGCTACAGAAAATTCTGTCAAAACAGATTAATATACGGTCTGACAAAGTTTTTTCGAAACGAGCGAAACAGAACAGAAATCTAGAAACTATTTCTACATACGTGTCGGATACTATTAATCAATCAAATGTTGATCCACAAAATGTTGCTCCGATTATGAGCACTTTACCAGTTCCATTATAGGAATTGACGGGAGCAGCTTTTGACATTCAATATTGTGACATTAAGAAAGATGAAAGTCCCATAATGCTAGCTTCTCGAGTCAAATCACTCTTGTCTGAAACATACTCCCACCACTTAAAAATATACACAGACGGTTCTGTTCTAGAAAATCAGTTTGCTGGTTCTGGATATGCAATTCCTGCTTTGAAAATTGAAAAGTCATATCATACTGGAAAGGGCTTCTCAATTTTTACAGCTGAATTATTTTCCATTCTTATGGCATTAACATATCAAATTGATCTGCCCCAAAACTTGATTAATGTTTTATTTTCTGTCGATTCAAAATCAGTTCTGCAGTCTATCAAATCAGGTTGTACGAAAATTAATTATAACATCATTTTTGAAATAAGATTTTTGATTCACTGTATTCAAATGAGAGGAACTAATATTGGAATGTGCTGGATTCCCTCACACTGTGGGCTTTTCTCTAATGAACGTGCAGATCATCTTGCAAAGCTTGGAGCTAAAAACGCTTTAAATGCAGTTGAACTTCCTCATCGTTTATCATCATCTGAAATGTATAATAATGTTGCAAGAATTATGCAAAATTCCTTTCTGTCTTTAGAAGCTAACACTTCTGCCTTTATATACGATAGTCAGCCGTGTCCGACTATGACCATCAGAACAACAGAGGAGGCAACTGCTGTTCCGACTATTTGGGCTAGAATTTGATTATAGTGGAGAGTGTATTGCCCAAGTACATCCCCACTCTCTCGGCCAAGAGGGTTTTAGGACAGTCGGCGTTGGGATGGTTCCCAAAGGCCAACTAGCCCACAAGGCTGCAGCACTAAGAGCCAGTGCAATTTTGCCTCCTAGTTTGAGAGCCACAGTCCTTCACAAAAGACTAAGCTGTAAATGGTTTCCCATTGACTGAGAAACCACTGATAACACAGCTCTCACTTTGCTGTTGGCCCAAATGTAAACTTATTTCAATCTGTGATATAAGCCGAGTGTTGGGCACTTCTGCCTTATTAAATGCTAAAAGAACTGGCAGTGCTGTTAAGAGCATAGTATTTAGGTTATTACTAAACGCCCCATACACAAAATATTGTGAAAATATTGAATGTAGTTGCAAGGGGCGTTTAACGGTAGAGCAAGTTTTAACCCGCTGTTTAGTAATGAAACCTTTTTTGCCTCCAGAAATTACGGAACACGTGTTACCAGTTTCAAATGTTAACATTTTTTGGAAAAAGGTTTATACTTCAATCTGTTCTTTATTAAAGTTAGCTAGCTTTGTGTTGAACAGTCCAGTTGGTTGTTTATTGTAGGTCCCCACATGAACCTCTTTTCAAATAATAATCTACAGAAGTAGTGCATACACTATTTGATTATTGATAATTTTTTTTTGTCCTAATCCCGCTTGCCCCGTCCCGCCTCTCACACACACCCTTCCAATATTATGTTTTTTCTTTCTCCAATCACTGACACTCACCCTCTCCATTTTACATTTTGTACTCTATCTTTTCCGCATTCTGTTCTCTCTCTCCCTCTCTCTTCCTTTCTTAGTCCCCTCCCCCTTGCCCCACACCCCCTCCCCTCCACCTGAACCGCCCCCCTTTTCATTCGAATATACAGAAATGTCGATTTCTAATTAATAATAACAATCATCATTATGATAGAAATGATAATAATCCAAATAATTATAATTTATTTTCAGTCTAATATCATCATCTTAGATGAACAGACTATAAATAAATAAACGAACGTGGAATGGAAGATCAGTTTTAAGTTCCAAGGACCGTCAAAGCGTGCGGACTAATCCATAAACGCTGCAGAATATCTGCTAAAATGGAAGATCAGAAAACACACGAAAACAAAACAAAATATTATGAAACAAAATCAAATGCTGGAGGAACTGTATTATGAAGGAAAACCGAATATTTTAGAAAATTGCATGTACGTTATTTCATCCAATTACAGATAGATAACATCAATTTTCTTTTCGGTGAACACCAAAACTACAAAAATCATGATTAGCATGGGAAGATCCAAAATCTCTTGGTCGCTCCATTGATATCCATTTATTGCAGACATATTATATTTATTGCATAATGTAAACGCCAGATTAGATAGTACAATCTCGTTCCTGGTGGACATAATCAAATCATATCTAAAACGTCATGATTATAAAAGTATTTGGGCTGAATATATAAATAAATGTTATCTTCCTTGCAATCAGGACACAAACGACAAAGCATTGAATCAACTCTTCTATCACTAAATCTATAATGATGACAGGCAATGTTTGAGACACCATTTGACATATCTATTCATTGTAATTTCAATATAGGGTTCTACACAATTGGTCTAGATTAATTTAAACATCCTATATTCAATAAACCTGTTACAATTGTGAACATTGTCAAGCCAGTATTGTAATCTGTAGTCAATAATTATTTGTTTAAAACAGTTTATAAAACCCGTTATATTTTCAACGCCCAAGATATCCCATACATATGCAGGTCCATATGAATATAAACAGTTTTGTGTGCCTGTAGCCCATGTCTTCGTTCCATTAATATCTAAATCATAGAGAGTCCTATATGCCTTGTAAGGCATTCTATGGTTACCCATTCTGGTCACTTTCAGCCAATAGCTAATGCACTTTACATAGGAATTCAAACATATAGCATACCTCCCAAGTTTTCCGTAAATTAGATCATTTGGTGTCCGACCATCAACGTTCAGGAAACGTTTCATTGCAAATCAATGTAATCTTTCAATATCCCCCCCCACCCCCCGTCCCCCATTCTCAAAACGCCCATATTTCAGCACCTCACTGTAGGGTTGATTGTACCGGCGAATCAAGCAACTTTACAAATATAGAAAACGAGCTACAATCCAGTCTAAACATGACACGTAAAATAATCAGAACAACTCTCTTCTTAGCTCTGTTGTCTAAATCTCGACATGCAAAAGTGAACCGAAGTCTAGTTGAAAAGAAAATTCCAATATATTCATACACATTTAGAACTCTTACCTTTTAGTTACCATATGTCCATTGTTCATGTCTCGATAGGTATCCACCTTTACGAAACACAATCATATTTGTTTTTTTTTTCCATATTTACTTTGAATTCTAATCTCGCTGCAACTGTATATAAACTATTCAACTGTCTTTGCAAACCTACCACTGATATTGACAACAAAATGATATCATCAGCAAAAAGTAACTTAATAAAATCAAAAGATTATCCATGTCTTCCATTTTAATGATTTCTAAGGCAACCTCATTGACAAAGTGAAAATAAGATAGGACTGCACACATCACCTCGTTTACCCCCCTGGTACAATTAACAAAATTAGATAATTTTGCTCCGATTCTAATCCCAGCAGTAACATCACCATACATACCTTTAATGCACCTACACAACTTACTCTTTATTCCGTTTCTCAACAACACAGGCCATAACAATTTTCTTGAAATTGAATCGAATGTTTTTTCAAAGTCCATAAAGGCTACGTATAATTTCTGATTACAAGCAAAATGTTTCTGAACAGCAGCTAACAAAGTAGATATATGATCTATTGTAGATACTTTTTCTTAAAACCAGCCTGATGCTCACCTGTTCCTTGCAACCTGTTGTTAATAACAGAATTACACAATTTACAACTTATATTGCATAATGAAATTCATCTGTAATAGTTCGTGTCATTTACTTCACCTTTCTTAAACAGTTTTCAACTTCCTAACTGCCAATAACACTTCTTCCCTAGATATTGATCTGTCTAAATGTTCGTCTATTTCTTGCTTCTGTGTCATCTAAAAAAAAGAAACTCGTCCACTTCCTTTTCTTGTACATTTTTAAAATGGTCAAACCATTCATCAATAGATATGCTGTTTTGTGGATGGGTTCCTTCACGTGAAACTTTATTTATCTTCTCCCAGAACATTTTCTGACATTTGATAATCCCTCGAAAGTGACTAATTATACTTTTTCTTTTTCCTTGCTATCATAATCTTATATTCTCTTTTTGCAATACAGTACTGTACCCAATCAGTTTTGTCGAAAGCGTGATTAAATTTTCTAAAAAGTCTCCGCATCTTTCGCCTTGTTATTTGACTCATTGTCAAACTAGTCTTTACGTAACTCATTTGTGACGGGAACTCTCTTTTTCATACATTCTGCCTGCTCGATTTTCATTGAAATTACACAGCACTAAATTAACATCAACATCAATCAAAATCTGTTGCAATGCCCATTTCGTCTTTAACTATACCAGAATTCACAGAATCGAAAAATATATCAGCGTGTGACGAAAGCCATCTATATTTAACATCAAATTGTTTCTTATTTATATTAGAAACATGTATATTAATCTGGTTACTGGCCTGGATATCAAGACTTAACAAAAGAGGAAGATGACCTGATTCCATTCTTTCTAATCTCTCTATATATAGATATATATGTGAAACGACCATTGTGGTCGCTATTACATAAGCCGTTTTAACTGCACAACCCCAATGCAGTGCTCGTGTCTAGTGTGTGTGTGTGTGTGTGTGTATATATATATATATATATATATATATATTTTTTTTTTTTTTTTTTTAACCAAAAGGTTTTAGTATTGTATCTTGTGATCGTCTCTCGCGGTGGTTTTTATCATCTTTTCAATGGTTTTCAGGCAATTTGTTTTCATCCAGAAAATCACGGAACAATTCGAAGTCCTTGCGTTTAAATAACCGCACAATATAACATCAATGTTATCAAATAAAAACATTTTATCCACAACACTATCTTCAAGCACACTTATTCCATTGTCGGTATCATACACAGAATAGTATGGTAAATATTCAGGTGGTACATATGCACACACAAATAAAACATGTTTGGAAAATGAAAAGAATTTTTTTATCAAGTACAAAATACAAGGAACAGTCACTGTCATCCTCCATATGACGTACTTATGGAACCAACACTTTACGTACAAAGAATAATTAAGAGTGAGAGAGAGAGAGAGAGAGAGAGAGAGAGAGAGAGAAGGGGGGGGAGGCGGGTAGAGAGGTTGGTGGGGTTGAGGACAGAGGCAGGGAAAGGGCGCCGAAATCTATCAAGTTTCTTTAACAAGGTAATACCACGATTCCCGCTCATCCCCCACTCCGTGGTGATTACAGACCCCGAGGTGGCAGGATGATCGGCCTTGATGTGGCAGGCGGGCGGGTGGTGATGATAGGGTGCAGTGAAGGGAGAAAACTGATAACAGGGTGCAGTGCTGTCAACTGACAGGCCAATGAACAGCCTTCCTTGTGGCATGTCAGGCATCACGTGACAACACGGGGGAAGGAGAAGGGGTGATGATGGTCGCAGTCAGTGCTTGCTGTTATCCCTATGTCGGCATATTGCGCGTGTGTGAGTAAGAGAGAGAGAGAGAGAGAGAGAGAGAGAGAGAGAGAGAGAGAGAGAGAGAGAGAGACCTGTTTATTATATATATAAATCCTCTGGTTTCCATTTACCAAATGGCTTCTTCTCGATGGCAGCATCAGACTGCACCTCTGGTAAAATGCCAGGGCAACTGATATCGTCACCTGCCTCCTCTTGCTGCTCTTATTCTCCTTCCCATATTCACAGTGTTCAATGGAGAAGGCAATGTGAAGAACTGTTCAACAGGGCTGTCACGTTCATCGTGGCAGGTTAAACACCCCCGGGACACATAACCAACCTCACATCCTTACCGTCACCCCACCATGGACAATTCACAGACGACAGTGAGAGCTGTGTCCAAAACAGATGTTGGTGAGGCCGTCATGGTGTGTGACTGAGGGAAGGACGCCTCGTTATCAGTAACAGCGTGGTCCACCGACTACTCGTCCTCCTGTGTTACAAACTCAAGGTACATGATTTTTCACAATCCTGGGTCTGTCTCAAACTGCGTCAACTGGCGGAGTTTGGGAGTATGTGAGTACGCTCGATAAATGATTACGCGCGCGCATCTGTGTATGTGTCTGAGTGAGTGTAGCCTATATGTGCGCAGGTGCTCACATCATGTGTGTGTGTGTGTGTGTGTGTGTGTGTGGCGGGGGGGAGCTCGTCAGCTAACCCAACAATCTCCACTAATCAACAACCTCCCTTCCCTTCTTCCCGCCCTGCCTCCCTCCTGTGGCATGTGGTGTCTATCGATGTGGTGGCTGGTCCAAGAGGAGATCAGGGAGTTCAGTGGAGGAGCAAAGCTCATAGACGTACAGTGGGTGTCCCTCATCACCAACGCTGATTGGATCACACAACTCTCCACAAGTGACTCTTTAACGGCTGAAAGAGGAAGGGGGATAACCATGAAGGTACAGCCTGCTGTGGCCATGGGCTGTGTTCACGTACGAAAGACACCGAGTACAAGTTGTTTCACACTACGGTGTGTGTGTTGTTGGGTGGGTGGGGGTGGGCGCGCGCGCGCGCTCGTGTGTGTGTGTATGTGGGTGTGCAGTTTTCAATTTTACATATTTCTGCTTAACGTGTTAGAGATTCAGATTCAGATTTAGATGGTTTATTCGTTTTAGGCCTAGGCCCCTCATGAAGGAGAATGTGAACAGACAATACTCATAATATCAATTATAGACGTAAAAATTAAAACAGTGCAACTATGGATATATCAGTTTAATCAGGAACATAAAGAAGTCAGTATTTCCCTGTATCTAAAGGCTTTGTAGAAAATCAGAGACAAATTTCGCACAGCATCAGGGTCAGTACAAGACAACAATAGAACCAGTTTGAAAAGAGAAGGTTGTTGATAGTATCTGGGTCGATTAAACGTTTCTTTAATTTCTTTCAGTACTTGACACCTTAGAACAAAATGAATTCCGTCTTCCTTTGAACGTTTACACATGGGACAAATCAAATTAGATTCTTTAACATCTTTGTATCTATACCGATGTATAGCCAAATCAGAATTACCCAGTCTAACCCTCGTAGTGATATATTTTGCATGTTTATCAAGATTCAGAAGAAAATATAGTTTCAAAACATGCGAGACAGAAAATGTTCTATATAACTCAAATCTTTTACTGGTAGAAATATGCTGATTTCATTCCTGCCAGCGAAAAGCATTTATAAAACCTCTTTCAAGGGTTACACCTTGATTTAGCCACACCTGTCGAAAACCATGTTGAAACAAACAGAAACGCACATTTGATGCCCAATTAATTTTACCCCTACTATCCAATTCATGTAACATTTGGTAAGCTTTGCATATCAGTCTAAAATCTTCCATTTGTAATGTTCTTAACCAACAGCGAATACAACTAATTGCAGAGTTAACAAATATTGCATATCGAGTTGTTTCACCGTATACTAAATAATTTGGTATTCGGGGCTGAGATTTGGGCTGTTGAAACAGGAAGTGAAATAGAAAAGGTACATTTGTTTGCCTTGAAACGGTTCTCATGTGTTGATCGACGAACCCCTAACAATCTGGTTTATGGTGAATTGGGAAGATTCCCAAAATATCTTCATTCATAATATTAAATGTATCAAGTATTGGTTAAAACGTGTCCAAATGTATGAACATAGACTCCCTGCACAAGCTTATAAGATACTGTATATTTTAGATAGCAGAGGGAAATCACTTTGGTAACAAATATTCGAAAGTGTCTACGTAGTTATGGCTTTTCATTTGTCTGGTTAAATCAAGGTGTTTCTGATACATAAAGGTACAAGAAAAATGAAAAGTACACATGTCCGATGTGCAGATCCGAGACAGAGAGGATGAAGTTCATTTCGTTTTTTGCTGTCGGGCATTGGATAATCTTAGAAGATTCATCCCTCCAAAGTATTACAGCAGGCCAACTTTGTTCAGGCTAACATTATTAATGTGCGCACACTGACCTCAATTGACTTAGACTTATTTAAAGCTGACCTGCTGACTGATATCCCTTTTGAGCCGACTGCTGACCAGCTGTCCACTGTCCTACGCGCTGCACTCGACTCGGTGCACGCCCAGTCGACTCGGTGCCTGATTTCCAATCGTCCCCCGTCGCCTTGGTACAACACCGTGGGACCAGAGCTGTTGGAGGCCAAGCGGGAGAGAAGGAGAGCTGAGAGGCACTGGCGTGCCACTAGTTCGACCGTCAACTGTGACATTTTTTCAGACAGCCAGGAATAGTGTAACAAACACTGTTGACAGGGCAAAGTCAAAGTCCTACTCTTCTAAAATTCTTGCATGCACCACAGCCAAACAGCTTTTTAACGCTACGAACTATCTACTAGATAAAATGAAAAACACTCCTCTCCCTACAACATTTTCGGTTCAGGAACTCCCTCAAAAGTTTTCTGACTTCTTCACCGGCAAAATATCATGCATTTGTGAGAAGCTTGACTCTGTTGTGTCTCCTTCTTCACCCGTTAAAGAACGCGTGTACAGTGGTCCTGTTTTACATTGTTTCCAACCGGTTACTGAAGATTTTGTGAAGAAAGTGTGTCTGAGCGCTTGTCCGAAATCCTGTGAGCTTGACCCTGTCCCGTCTTCTTTGTTGGTTGAGTGTATTGATGTTCTACTGCCATATATTACTCATGTCATCAATTCTTCCTTACTGTCTGGTTGTTTCCACGAAAGCTTCAAATCTGCTGTTGTACGTCCACTCATCAAGAAACAATCTTTAGATGATAATTGTTTGAAAAAGTATCGACCTGTCTCTAATCTGTCATTTTTATCAAAACTGCTAGAAAAGATAATATTGTCTCAGCTCTTAGCTCATCCGGAACAAAATGGTTTACTTAATTCTCACCAGTCAGCTTATAGACGTGGTCACAGTTGCGAAACGGCCCTTCTTAGAATAGTGAATGATTTGCTTTCGGGATCTGATGAGGATAAGATATCTGTTCTCGCTCTCTTAGACTTGTCAGCAGCTTTTGACACTATCGACCATTCTATCCTCTTGAACAGACTTAAAACTTCCTTTGGTATTCGTGACACTGCACGAGCATGGATCACGTCTTACCTGTCAGATCGTACACAGAAAGTGTGTGTATATGGTAGAAACTCTAGAGTATCTGCCTTAAAATATGGTGTCCTACAGGGGTCCGTCCTAGGTCCTGTTCTTTTCGTGCTGTATGCGGCTCCTGTGTCGGATGTCATCAGTCATCATGCGATGTTGCATGAGAGCTTTGCTGCTGACACACAACTTTATCAGTCGGCTTCCATAGCTGAATTTGATGCACTGGTGACTCAAACACGGGAGTGCATTGCTGGCCTAAAGGACTGGGTGACTCTCAACAAGCTGCAACTAAATGATGATAAGACTGAATTTATGATAACCTGTCCAAAGAAGTTTCGTCAACATCCTTCCTTTCCTGACTGTTCTGATCAATAGCACACCTGTTTCACTTTATCCTTCTGTTCGCAGTCTTGGTGTAATCCTAGACCAGTCTCTTTCCTTCCAACAGCACATTTCGATTATCTGTAAAGTTGCCTATTTGGAACTGCGTAGAATCAGCTCTATCCGCCACTATCTCTCAACCGATGCAACCAAGACACTTGTATGCTCTTTGGTTCTCTCAAGATTGGATTACTGCAACTATCTTTTGGCCGGCCTTCCTAAATATCTATTACACAGACTCCAACGAATTCAGACTCATTTGCAGAGCTTCTAAATTTGACTATGTTTCTCCTCTCCTTCAGTCTCTCCACTGGTTGCCTGTTCCTGATCGAATAGACTATAAGCTATCCACTCTGACCTTTTCTGCAGTCAACGGATCTGGCCCCAAGTATCTTTCTGAACTCCTCCATATCTATACCCCGTCTCACCAGCTCCGTTCTTCCTCTGATACTCGACTTCTCAGGATGCCTCACGTCAGAAGTAAGACATATGGACACAGATCGTTTTCTTTTCAATCGCAAAAGACGTGGAACAAGCTCCCTGATAACCTCCGTCATTCTGATTCCCTCGCATCTTTTAAATCTCGTCCCAAAACTCACCTTTTCCCTCAGCAATGAGTTCAATTGTGGCAGGTCCACTGTGCTTTACTATGTGTGTATACATGCATGTATATGAATGTGTATTGTGTGTGCGTGTGTTTATATAAGTTTGTGCCTGTCTATGTGTGCGTATGTGTTAGGGTAGCTGTTAGATACACATGTATGTTAAAATGTATGTATGCAGTGTGTGTGTGTGTGTGTGTGTGTGTGTGTGTGTGTGTGTGGTCACATTTTGGTGTGTGTATGTAACATTGATGTAATGTTTTATGTTAACAAAAGCGTTTTTTTTTAAAGGATCTAGAGCAGATTTCTGGATAGTGTGCTATATAAGTATCTATTATTATTATTATCATTATTATTATTATGTCTTGCAGAAATGATTCTGAATGATTCAAGAACTTCGCAGTTTTTCTGTATAAGTCGTTTCAGAGGAGAACCATTATGAGCTGATACTACGATATTGTACAAAGATAAATATACAATATCCACAAATTACATGTATAATATTTTTGTGCGCATCACTTTCTAAAATGTTTCCCATTCATGTGTATCCCATTCAAATGGGGCCATTAACTTTCTTGAATAAACTATCGTTATCTTTAAATAATTTGGTGTTCGCCTATCTATACCCACAAATCGTTTAATTGCAAATATATGAACAGACTCAAAATGAAAACAACTTTGCACAAATCCCATAAATGGTTGCACTTGTGCATGAAACAGTTTGATAAACAACTCAAATGAACTATTATTAAGAACATATAACTTTTGCATAATACATAATACAATTTTTTTTGCCCTGATAGCAAGATCTTTGCAAGCAACAACGAAACTAAGACGAGTAGAAAAGATTCCCCAAATATATGAAAACATTCACCACAGTAAAAAAAACAAACAAACAAAAAACAAAAACAAAACAACACAAACAAACAAACAAAAACAACAACAACAAAAACCGTTATAAACCCATTTCCCTTACTCCTAGATAGCCACCCTTTGTTGATAACCTCTAATGCCAGCTCGTTCATAAAGACAGAAAATAATTTTGGGCTGCATGGGTCTCCTTGCCTTAGTCCTGCTGTGCAGTTGATATAGTCCGTTAATCTTGCCCCACATCTAACTCTTGATTTAACATTATCGTACAAACATTTAATACATTGATGCAATTTACCTTTCATACCATTTTTAAACAAAATAGGCCACAGAAGATTTCTATTGATAGAATCAAGCCTTTTCAAAGTCGATAAACGCTACATAAAGTTTACGATTAAATGAAAAGTGTTTCTGTATGAGTGTAAGTAATATGATGTGTTCTTTCGAAACCTCTTTGATGTTCACCAGTAATATTATTTTCTTCTATCCACTCCTGTAACCTTTTATTGATAATCAAACCAAATACTTAACTGCTTACATCACTAAGACAAATTCCTCTGTACTCATTGGGATCTTGGGTATTACCTTTTTAGAAAAGTGCCAAAATAACCGATTCAGTCCAATTCAAGGGAAACCCTCCATTGTCAAAAAGCCTACTGAACAATTTCAAGAAAAATTCCACCACTAGACGGTTATCCTTTTTTTAAAACTCGCTTATTATGCCATCAGGACCAGCTGCTTTTTGACTCACTTGTGTAAACAAAGTGAGTCTATGTTTTAACCCGGTGTTCGGTTGTGTGTGTGTGTGTGTGTGTGTGTGTGTGTGTGTGTGTGTGTGTCTGTGTGTCCGTGGTAAACGTTAACATTGACATTTTCTCTGCAAATACTTTGTCAGTTGACACCAAATTAGGCATAAAAATAGGAAAAATTCAGTTCTTTCCAGTCATCTTGTTTAAAACAATATTGCACCTCTGGGATGGGCACAAAAAAATACAAAATGAAGCCTAATTATATGCAAACTGCATTTACTGTTATACTTATATTTTTTGTATTCTCTAAACTTGGCACTTTGATCTGATATTCTGACACAACAACAAGAGCAGTCATTATTATCATTTTTTGTTCAAACAGGAACTTTTGCTAAGCATGGAAGTTATATTTCTGGTGCATGTCTTTGCTGCAGATAGTAAAAAAGGGAAATTAATATGTAATTAATGCTAGGGGGGTTAATTTCCTTTAAACTGATCTTCCTCATCTTAAACATTACATTTTGAAATTATACTCAGTACATAAAAAGCTTGTGTGTTTTACTCTCAGTGTACAGGGCTTTCACTATGTTCATTCGCCCAAGTGGTCTTTTTCGGAAAATACTAAAATCAATACTACGAGTGGATTTTATAGATCTATTGGCTGAGCTCTGAAGGTCATGGGCAAAAATCAATTGCGTACACATATTCATACACATTCAAAGCGCGTGCTCATATTCTTCGCGAACGCGAACGACGCCATTTTGTTTCAAGTTGTTGACCTGCCCGTTCAATCCTATATTCAATGGACAATACACGATAACATGTGATGGAAAGTTGGAGAAGGAGACCATTAAATATTTATTCAGAGAAAGATTTGTGAACGCCTCATCACTTACTGGATTATGCCCCAAACTGCCATAAAAATATTCACAGAAACAGTCGGAATTCACAGTTAAAAATTGTAAACCATACGAGTTAATACCCTTGAACTGATCATGATGAAATGAAAAAAATTCCAGTCTTGACTTTTCTCAAAATGAAGTCCTTTTCATTTCTTACGACGTTTAGAAATACTTGTACTTGGCTCTACATGTTATTAGTTTAACAAAATACTAAATTTTCATATCAACTTTAAATCTATAAAACTAGAATGAACATGAAAGAGAAATTGAATCGACCGTGTTGTACTACATTCCCGGCGGGTGTAACTAAACTTGTACATCTATCTAGATCTAGTGAAAACGGCTAAATGTTGCAGTGTGATTGCGGCGATAGCCTTTTAAAAAAATTGTTTTATTTTTTATTGCCCTTAAAGATTATTGGAATGCCCAAGATACACCAGAATAATATGATTTAAACAGCGTTCTCACTGCAAATACCGCAATTGATTTATCGCCCTTTAAAAAAGTATGTTCAAATGTTACATTTTAGAACGTCAGTTAAGGAGCCACGATAGTGTAACGGATAAGGCAGTTTCTTTTTACCCGAACACGCGGGGTTCGAATCTGGTTAGGACTTTTTCTTCTTTTTTTCTTCTTTTTTTTAATTTTAAACGCGAAGCTTTATAATAAGAAATACAGAACACATTTTAACGATTAGATTTTTTTTTAAGTGTATCACAAGTGAGTCTTGAAGGCCTTGCCTCTCTTGTTTATTTTAAAGTTTTCCTCAGGCTAGTAATATTTCTTCTTTCGTTATAGGATGGTTCGTGTAGTCATCATTTTCTTAGTCTTGTAAATTTTCAATAAAACTAAAATTTTCTGCTTTTGTATCCAATAAAGATTTAAAGTTATTAAATCATACGTTTAAGAAAGAAAGAGAGTTTTCAAGTTATGATTAAGATATAGGTATAATTCTTTAGTTCTCATGTTCTTGTAATGAAAAGGATTTTCACTTTGCAAGTTATGATAACGGAGGTGACGTTTGTGGTGAATGATTGGTATGATTGTGCGAGGGCGCGCATCAGTTATGCATGTTTGTGTGCGTTTGCGTGGGCATATGTTTTTTTAAGAAGCGAGTTGGGTAAAATGATAAATAGGAACCTGCCAACAAATCTTTCTTAAAAACTCTTTCCAAAGGGTTCTCCATCTTCTCCAAGTAGCTAATAGATAAATATCTAGTGTTTTCCTGCCTTTCATATTCCTGTCTAGAAATCTGCATGTTACAAAAGGGTCACATATTATGACCAATTCATTTGTGTACGTTTATTCATTTCCACGACTCAAGAATTTTCGTTAGTGATAGATAGGGGTGGAGAGTGGAAAGGAAGTATTGTATGACGACACATGGGGAGTAACTGGTCAGCGACAGGGGGGTGGGGGGGACGGGGGGGTCGGGGGGTGGGGGGTGGGGGGGGGGGGGGGGGCAGGGTGTCTAATAATGCTCACAACGACAGAACTGGCCCATCGGCTTAGGTGGCATTCAGTGCAGGATTTATTCCCCATTGCCACCCCTTCCACTTCCCTCTTACGCAAATCTGCCAGGGCGGATTTTTGACACTTCTTCCTATTTCTTTTGGAAACGAAGATATTGGAGCCTGAACACACACACACACACACACACACACACACACACACACACACACGCGAAAAAAAAGAGCGAGGGTGAGAGAGAGAAAGACAGACAGACAGACAGACAGAGACACAGAGACAGACAGCCGGGGAAACAGAGAGACGAGACAGAGAGAGAAAGACACAAACAGAGGCAGACGCAGAGACAGAGTGACAGAACACTGAACACAGAAATGTTTAATGTCAATAGCTGTAGAACTCCAGTGACATAGAACACTGAACACAGAAATGTTTAATGTCAATAGCTGTAGAACTCCAGTGACATAGAACACTGAACACAGAAATGTTTAATGTCAATAGCTGTAGAGCTCCAGTGACATAGAACACTGAACACAGAAATGTTTAATGTCAATAGCTGTAGAGCTCCAGTGACATAGAACACTGAACACAGAAATGTTTAATGTCAATAGCTGTAGAACTCCAGTGACATAGACTGAACACAGAAATGTTTAATGTCAATAGCTGTAGAACTCCAGTGACATAGAACGCTGAACACAGAAATGTTTAATGTCAATAGCTGTAGAACTCCAGTGACATAGAACACTGAACACAGAAATGTTTAATGTCAATAGCTGTAGAGCTCCAGTGACATAGAACACTGAACACAGAAATGTTTAATGTCAATAGCTGTAGAGCTCCAGTGATATAGAACACTGAACACAGAAATGTTTAATGTCAATAGCTGTAGAACTCCAGTGACATAGAACGCTGAACACAGAAATGTTTAATGTCAATAGCTGTAGAACTCCAGTGACATAGAACACTGAACACAGAAATGTTTAATGTCAATAGCTGTAGAGCTCCAGTGACATAGAACACTGAACACAGAAATGTTTAATGTCAATAGCTGTAGAGCTCCAGTGACACAGAACACTGAACACAGAAATGTTTAATGTCAATAGCTGTAGAACTCCAGTGACATAGAACACTGAACACAGAAATGTTTAATGTCAATAGCTGTAGAGCTCCAGTGACATAGAACACTGAACACAGAAATGTTTAATGTCAATAGCTGTAGAGCTCCTGTCAATAGCTGTAGAACTCCAGTGACATAGAACACTGAACACAGAAATGTTTAATGTCAATAGCTGTAGAACTCCAGTGACATAGAACACTGAACACAGAAATGTTTAATGTCAATAGCTGTAGAGCTCCAGTGACATAGAACACTGAACACAGAAATGTTTAATGCCAATAGCTGTAGAACTCCAGTGACATAGACTGAACACAGAAATGTTTAATGTCAATAGCTGTAGAACTCCAGTGACATAGAACGCTGAACACAGAAATGTTTAATGTCAATAGCTGTAGAACTCCAGTGACATAGAACACTGAACACAGAAATGTTTAATGTCAATAGCTGTAGAACTCCAGTGACATAGAACGCTGAACACAGAAATGTTTAATGTCAATAGCTGTAGAACTCCAGTGACATAGACAGAACACTGAACACAGAAATGTTTAATGTCAATAGCTGTAGAACTCCAGTGACACAGAACACTGAACACAGAAATGTTTAATGTCAATAGCTGTAGAGCTCCAGTGACATAGAACACTGAACACAGAAATGTTTAATGTCAATAGCTGTAGAGCTCCAGTGATATAGACAGAACACTGAACACAGAAATGTTTAATGTCAATAGCTGTAGAGCTCCAGTGACACAGAACACTGAACACAGAAATGTTTAATGTCAATAGCTGTAGAACTCCAGTGACATAGAACACTCAACACAGAAATGTTTAATGTCAATAGCTGTAGAACTCCAGTGACATAGAACACTGAACACAGAAATGTTTAATGTCAATAGCTGTAGAGCACCAGTGACACAGAACACTGAACACAGAAATGTTTAATGTCAATAGCTGTAGAGCTCCAGTGACACAGAACACTGAACACAGAAATGTTTAATGTCAATAGCTGTAGAGCTCCAGTGACATAGAACACTGAACACAGAAATGTTTAATGTCAATAGCTGTAGAACTCCAGTGACATAGACAGAACACTGAACACAGAAATGTTTAATGTCAATAGCTGTAGAGCTCCAGTGACACAGAACACTGAACACAGAAATGATTAATGTCAATAGCTGTAGAGCTCCAGTGACTTAACAGATACAAATCAGAACAAAACTGGTGCAAAACAGATAAAACAGAACAGAAAGGAAAAACTAATTTGAAGCAGAATAAACTACTAATGGATAAGTGACACTTTGGTGGTTTGTCATTCGCTGAAAAAGTTCACGTGGCAGGGAGGTATTGTGCCTTTTTCCCCCAGTCGTTCGTCTCCAAGGTTTGGAAAGTACTTAGGAAACAAAGTACACATAATCCACATAATGATTATTTCAGCATGTGACATCGACACACATCGTATAAATACGAACACACAACAAGGTACATATAGAACATATAACAATCATTTAAGCCTATGATATCAAAACACATCATATCAATACGAACACATTATAAAATACATTGTCGAAATTGACCATCCAAATGTAACCCTTCCTTTTTGTCTATGCCTTTTCCCCCTTACAGAACCCATACTAATTTTTTAATTGATTAATGAGTATTTGGACCGATAGTAGATGTTTTACGTATATTTACTGCCTCGGATACATATTTTGCTAGTGATAGTATCCCATCTTCATTTTCTGTCATCAGTTTACTGAACAAATCTTTTCTCTGCGCTGGAGCTATATTGAAAAGGGTACAGTTTTTTTCACAGTTCTTCATATCTTTTGCAGTCAAATATGAAATGATTTTCATCTTCTGGACTTTCGCCACACATTGGGCAAAAGGATGTTGCTACGTCTGCATCGAACCATCTTCTGTTGGCATTCAGTCCAAGTGCTCTCAATCTGAGCCTCGCAAAGCAGATTTTATGCCACTTGCATGTTACGATCTTAATATATTTCTGTGTTTGAAATATTGATTTAAATGAATAGAACCATTTATACCTATCATTGCTCTCTATTTCTACGTTCCAGTTTTGTTTGTAACAGGCTATAAGTCTATCTTTAAATTCCGATACAAAGCCGCTCTTGTGCCCTGTGCCGGAGTGGGAGAGAGTGTAAAATATAGATTGATGCTGCATGTCACTTGCTTTCATTTGTTTGCCGAACTCCGGTATTAACTACTTGAAAGAACACATGAGCACTACCTATTTAAACTTCATTCACGAATCACACACACAAACATACATGCATGCGAGTGCGCACACGTGAAAAAGTCCATAAAGAAAAGAAAACAGAATGAGAAACTAGCAGTAACTGTGAATGGACAGGCATCGAGTTGCTTTCACATTGAGACAGGAAGACAAGGAGATCCCATGTCACATTATTTATTTGTTTTGGATGTTACACTAGCAATCCATTTTCCCTTCGAAACAAATAGTGTTATTTTCGCTATCGATATACAATGTTTTACGGAAAAGAGACACGTATATTGAACGAAGGCTTTAAGTTTTGATAACATTCTTTTCTTTTTTTTTCTTTTTTTTTTTTTTTTAGAAAAAAAGTAAGTGCAATGGAGTTTGGTTAGGTTCTACAATATGTAGGTAAAGATATTTTTCTGGTGCTATCAAAAAAGGGACATAAAAACAGATAATGAAACTCGTCAGCAATATCATTTGTGGAACACTTATCACAGAGTCTCATTTCTGGGAAAAATGTCGAAACGCTGTTTATCAACAGGCAGTGCATTGCTGGTTGTTCTAAACTTTGCTAACTCAATTACACAATTATTTGGTAACACTGTGAGACATACATCTTGACCAAAGTTCGGTTTGAATATCCTGTAATTAAGACACACATAATCGTTATCCACGTGTCTAAACCAATCTTGCAAAAAGACTGGTCTTTCAAACAACGCTTAACTTTCTCTTTCAACCATGAGGGATGAACATTTGAATTGTGCTGAACAACCATAAAATGCTTAATCCATTTCATTCAAAATTGTATGAATGCATTTCAGGTACTGGTTCTGTGTATGTTGCTGATGTATGAATTAAAGAGACATTTGTAAATAATCAAAGACAGCTTAGACGTACTTTGGCTTAAAGCAAAGCACCAGCATTCTGGTTTCCACAGACACAGACAAAGGAAACTTACCAGTTTCACCAAATACCATAAAAGACGGAGTGGACTGTCTAAGTTTCAGTTCTAACTTGTAAAATTCCATATGCAAATTTGTCATGATATCACACATGTCAAAACACCAAAGTTCACAACCGTATGTCAGTACAGGGAAAACCGTTTTATCAAAGAAATCTATAACCTGAAGCCAAAAGGTGGTTAGTTCAGTGTCATCATCACCGATACAACCGTTTTCACTATCAAGAGGATGGGGTTGTAGCTCATACTTTCTGACAATCCCAAGCTTTATCGTAAAGTGGGAGAAAGCGTGGAGTAAATCCCCATAATATTGATGGTGAAAACGGTAAAAACGGTAGCTCTCGGGTCAGCTTTCCTTGTGGTCAGAGGTGTGCAAGAAGGAACGTGGTCATTCCGTGTGGCTGACCATGCCCTGAGAGACACAGGGCACCGCTACACTATGCCCCTCGTCCTGATGGCTTTATTTGCGCCATAGGCTGCGTCTGCGTGCAATTGCATGTTGGATATTTTGTTTGTGCGCGTGTGTGTGTTATGTGCTATGTGGTGTGTGTGTGTGTGTGTGTGTGTGTGTGTGTGTGTGTGTGTGTGTGTGTGTGTGTGTGCTGGATCAGGTGGAATGTCTGCACAAGAAGAGGTAAGTGGGGAGTCGGGAAGGGGAGGGAGGGGGAGGGGGTACAAACGGGTAGGTGATAGGGAGAACACGCCAGAACACAGTTTCTGTTGGAATATATGAACCACATGCACAGATAACAGTCAAAATAAAGTTAAAAAAAGAATGGATAAATGAATATGGGTAGAGAGAAAGAAAGAACTGCCACTTGGATGAGCAGGAAATCATTCCGTTAATGTACAAACACACACACAAATAACGAATGATCCTGCATTATCCACACGGACAGGCTGATTAGAAGAAATATGAACTCAAATAAGAAATAAGAACTCAATTTTCTTAATGTACATGGGCCTTGGGCCACAATACAACCGTGGTGGGTGGGACACAAAAAGGAAGGGAGTGTCTTTGACAGCAAGGTGGGAATGGGATTCATCTGCTCAATGACTGGAAATACATTGTTGCAGTCACATTCAATGATATTGTACAATTTGTGTGGAGTGATAGCTTTGAGGTAACCCGTCCGCTTAGGAAGGGAGAGAATCTGAGCGCGCTGGTTTGAATCCCATACTCATCAGTATTTCCTCCCCTCCACTGAACCTTGAGTGGTGGTCTGGGCGCTAGTCATTCGGATGAGATGATAAACCGAGGTCCCGTGTGCAGCATGCACCAAACGCACGTAAAAGAACCCACGGCAACAAAAGGGTTGCCCCTGGCTAAATTCTATAGAAAAATCTACTTCCATAGAAAAACAAACAAAATTGCAGGCAGGAAAAAAAAAAGGGTGGCGCTCTCAGTTTAGCGACGCGCTCTCCCTGGGGAGAGCAGCCCAAATTTCACACAGAGAAATCTGTTGTAAGAAAAAAAGCAATACAATGTAATAGTATAGAATATAATACAAGTCACGTGTAAACGACTGTAACTGCACCTGTTACATCATTTATTTATCTATATCCATTTCACTTCATTATCATAACAGTCAACACATGTTTATGTACGACAGTACATATGTATGAATTTTACCTAAACAACGGGATAATGTTTAAACATGCTACGATATTTGCTGACTCCAGGTGACTGATAACCTTCCATTCCATAATAAATACCTCAGAATACTTATCGAAACTATGAGTCTTCTTTCTTCTGTTCTTTGCCTGAAAACCTTGAAATGCTATGCAGCACATATCCATTTGACAACTGGATGTGAATTCGGACTATGTTCTTAAGGAAGTTGAATGTAAGGTTTGATCATATGCGTTAAAACAATAAGAAAATGGCTTACAATAAGGATAATTTCTGTCACAACCGGAGTTATTACAACTGTGTACATTATTATCAATTGGGAGTACATTGAATCATACTTGTAAAACAGCAACTTTCAAGCAGTACGTGTCTATATGGCTGATATATTTTTCTCTTCCGAATATTGTTTTAAATAATCAGTAGGTTTCATATCCGTCACGATCTCTAAACGTGCCCGTCATTGAAACAGGAAGCACCGGGATTGGCCTTATACCGATTATTTGACATGTGCACACAGCAGCGTCATTTCAAGTCGAAAAACCACCGAGGCAACCATGTGCTTGTTCTGAATTGTCTGTGTGTTATGTGCGGCTTGTTTAGGATTAAAGAGGCTATGCCAGTCTTGAATAAAAGCTAATTTGTGTTTGCACATTTTTTCTGTCTTTGCTGCTGTGTGCACATGTCAAATGATCGGTATAAGGACAAGCCCGACGCTTCCTTTTTTTGAGGAAATGTATGGGTTTGTTCCAATGTACCTTTTATTTACCTGTGTGCTAGCTGAATCGGTAGCGTCAGCAGCACTGACTTGAAGTTGTGTACCCTGTGAATGGAGAGAGTTACCACTCTTTACTATTTGTTAATCATTTGATTTCCTGGCCTCATTGTTTATTAAATCCATATTGTTAGTTTACTGATTCATAAGTACAGAAAATAATGTGGGGCCCAGAACGTATCCTTGTCTAACTCCAACTGGATATCAAAAAGATTATGTCAATTCATAATTAGCACATACACATGAAAGCAGTGACTGTTACAAAGATTTCGAAAAGACCTGAAATCTACCTTTTATACCATGATTTTTTTGTGCATGCGAGAAGCTCATCATGATGGACAGAATCAAACGCTTTTGTTTAAAATCGACAATAGCTACATATGATTATTCTAACTTTTTAGTGCATACATTTCTGGATAAATGCATACAAGCTAGATATCTGATAAACAGCTGAATATCCTCTTCGGAATCCTGCCTGACTTTCCGAAATGATGTTACTAACTTCAAGCCAATTATAAAGCCTACTTTTCAATATTGTTGTAAAAGAATAAAAATGATACCTAATAATGACACTCCGCTATAACTGTCTACATTTTCCGGATCTCCCTATTAGCAGATTGGAATAATTATTGCATTTGGCAATCCTTTTGAATTTACCCCTGAAGAGAAAAAAAAGCAATAAACATTTTGGTCATAAACAACGGCACATCTTTACCACCACTTTTTGATATCTCAGCTGACACATCATCTATTCCACTTGTATTTCCTGTCTTATCTTCTTCTTCAGATTTATTCTTATTCAGAGGATGTGCCACCATTAATATTGTGATCTTCGTTGGCCTCTCCAAAGTTTTGAAAGACATTTTCAAAGTGGTTAAACCAGTCATCGGTACTGATTTTGTTGGTGCCATTTTCACTCTTTCTACAGTACATACTTACAACTTCATTCCAAACTGTGAAGAATTTGAATCCTGGAGAGAAGACAGACAGACACATACACACACACACACACACACACACACACACACACACACTGCGCGCATGCGATTACATGTGATGGTAACAAAGAGAACAGCACAAGTGTAAAAACAATATTTACCCTTCATTCATACCTTCAAGGCAGACTGACACATTCCACCCAGCCAAATCACCAAGAAAAACCGTGTTGAACATTGTGCATGCAGCTATGAAACATGTCCGGCGCTGGGAACGCCTCTCGGCCCTGTCTCATTTCACGGTCCATCTCACACCTTTGACGCTTCGACAGCTCACACCATTTCGGCTCTTCCTCACTTGACATCACCTTCTCCTCCTCTTCCTCCATGTTCTAATCCTCCTTCTGGTCTAGTTCTGATGCCGCAGAATATGCTCATCACAGCGCTGACTGGTGTGGACCCCCTTGTGTGTTTTTTTCCTAATGTGCGCGTTCGGGCGTGGTTGTAAAGAGAGTGTGTTGTTGTACGCGTTGAGGATTTATGTTTATCTAATCCATTTTAAATTTCATTTTATTCTTCTGTTGAAAATGTCCCTTTACTGCTCATTGTTTTAGTTCAAACGCATATACCTTGATAATTCGTTTCATTGTATCTACAATTTCTGTCAGTTCTTGAGTCGAAACAAAAACTGTTTCCTTGTTGTTTTCTGAATTTATTCGTTTATTTTATATCCATCTATCTATCTATTTGGTATCAGGTCCACTAAAGTCTGTGCATATCCTTCACGGAACCCATTATTCGTATATTTTCTATCATCTCTCTATCTGTCTATTTGGTATCAGGCCCGAGAATCAGGTATAAGTGCCTAATTGCGAACGGTTCGTGTACCGCCCCACTTCACAGTGTTCTCACCACCCACATTTCACAATCTAACGTCTGCTTCGACCTCGTTCTGATACCTTAATGAATCTTCATTTTCAAGAACCAGTCAAACATCGGCTATTTCTGGGTATTTCCGCTCTCTTTCTTCTGTTCAAGTTCACAAACGTGCTCTCAAAATCCCAAAATCAAGGGAAGCAAGCAAGACTCGACTTAAACTTTGACACAGTTTAAAAGAGCTGATTTGACTGGACATGTGAATGAATTGTGCATTACCAGTGCTCGGAGAATTTGAGAAAAGCATGTTAGTGACATATGGAAACGTCAGATTTGACAGGATTCTCCCAAATAGTGTCGTTTGCAACTCGACCATAGGGTCCTTTGCTGTATTTGTATTTGCGAACGATGCTGCGCAGTTACTGAGTGCTCTCAAAATGGTGTGTTTGTGTGTGGTGTGTGGTGTTTGTGTGTTTAAATTAGTGTGTGTGTGTGTGTGTGTGTGTGTGTGTGTGTGTGTGTGTGTGTGTGTGTGTGTGTGTGCGCGCGATCAAAACAAACAATACAACAATCTGGTGCGATGTTCCAATAATATGTTATGTCTAATGATTTCAAGGCCTGCTTCTGTTTCAATTGTCCACATGTACCCAAACCCGTCGTTCGGAATTGATTCGCCCGTTCGCATTTACCCTCAGACACCCATGCTATTTCAACCGTTGAGAAAACCTTGAAAATAAGAGGCACTTCGTTTTTGGTAAAACTTATCGGAGAAAGCCTTAAAATAAAACAGAAGAGCTACATTTGACGATCGTAGGACCTGTTATCTGTACAATGCACATGTTGAGCTGGTCGCTTCGACTGGAACGTTCGCAGTTTGGCCTACCTACCCTGTGCATGTCTGTGCATGTCCTTCACGGAATCCATCACAAACTGCCCGCTGTGTACTGACCTGGTTTCATGTCACCACCTCATTTAACTATCTCATCCCTTACAACGTGTAAGAGCGAGAGCTCGCGAGCGAGCGAGCGAGAGAGAGAGAGAGAGTTAAAAGATTAGTCCAAAAGTAGATCAGTAATAATTATTGTTAGACTTGATATCAGTTGTTTTTTTTTTTTTTTTAAATCTTTTATTGAAAAAAGTCATTTATTCACTTATTTATTTATTCATTTATCAATTTATTTGTATTCATTTGTTTATTGGTTTTATTCGTCAGTTCTTTCTTTATACACATATCTGTCTATTTGTATTATTTCCTTTGTTTACTTGTTTTTTGTTGTGTTTTTTTTTCTGCTGAAGGGAGACAGAAGGAAAGAGCCAACAGAAACAGGACACGACAGGTGGAGGGGGGTAATGTGAAAGCGCCAGTCCATTTCCGGCCAGTGCAGTGTTGCTCCCTGGCATAACACCCTTCTGTGGTCAATAGGATCTCACTGATTGGTTGACAGATTGATTGATTGTGTGATCAGATCATTCTACCGACCTCAACATTACCCCCGTCAATCCTCCCCCCACCCCACCCCCACACGCTCGTCGAACTGTAAATATGAATAAGTCCCGACAGACACAGTCTTGAAAAAAAACAAAAGAAAACTCACTGAAGGAACACGAAACTGCTGGCGGTGTAAATGACTGCAGAAATGATGACTTGGAATAACATACACAAAGCACGATAACTAAGAATAAAGTAAACACGAAGAACACTTAAAAAGAGTAAAATATACACAAACAGACCTACCAAGGTTAAGGTAAACATAAAGCAGACCTACTAAGAGTAACATATGCATATACACATACCTACAAAAGGCAAAGTATACCTATACTGTGCCAGGAGCAGACAGATAAAGAAACGGAATAAAACAACAACAAAAACAAAAACTATAACAAGAACAAGAACAACAACAAAAACCCAACCAAGAACAACAACAACAAAAACCCAACCAACAACAAGAACAACAAAAACCCAAGCAACAACAAGAACAACAAAAACCCAACCAACAACAAGAACAACAAAAACCCAAGCAACAACAAGAACAACAAAAACCCAACCAACAACAAGAACAACAAAAACCCAACCAACAAGAACAACAAAAACCCAACCAACAACAAGAACAACAAAAACCCAACCAACAACAAGAACAACAAAAACCATACAAACTGACTAACCATCCAACCGAGTAACGTTTAAATTATGTTGCTGACGATAAATGAATATAAAACAAGCAGTGAAAATGGTATGAAACATTTCCAACCCTACTTTGGACAATTGCAGCAAAAGGTATACTTCATTTCCACTGCTGCTGCCGACAAACTCGCGGTTTCTTTCATTCTGTCCAGACTGGACTACCATGACCCTCTTGTAGCTGGTCAATGAACTTCAACGCATTCACAGACATGCAGTTCCACTCGTGCTCCATAAGCACAGGTATGAGACTGTAGCACCACTGCTCATCACTGGCTTCCTGTGAAAGCTAGAATTCAATATAAAATCCCCTGTCTTTGCTTTCAGTGTTTCTGTCACAACAATATGCCACCAAATATTTCCGATCTTCTATCTTATATACCATCCTTCGATGACACTGCGTTCTTTTGACTTCTCTCTGCTGACAGTCCCTTGGTTCTCCTTTAACTCTCTCCATACGAACGGCGAAAGAGACGACATTAACAGCGTTTCACCCCATTTACCATCATCAAAATATTGCAAGCGTAAGGCTCTTATACTGAAGACATGAATGTTGACAAAGAATATCACAGTTCTGACGACGGAAGCTAAAGGTTGGGTCATTCAGACAAGACTACCCCCCTCAAATCCTCCACTGGGGAAGTAATCAACGATCCTAGCCAGCAGATGGAGAGATGGGCAGAACACTACTCCGACCTCTACTCCACAGAAAACATGGTGTCCAAGTCAGCCCTCGATGCCATCATGTGCATGCCGGTCATGGAAGAACTGTGACGCAGAACGAACTGAAGACGAACTCAGCAAGGCCATTAATAGCCTGACATCAGGCAAGGCACCTGGCAGTGACGGAATTTCCCCAGACCTCACTAAACACTGCAAGACTACTCTTCTGCATCCTCTGCACAGTCCTCTGTCAGTGCTGGAATGAGGGAGCTGTACCGCAGGACATGAGGGAAACCAAGATTATCACCCTCTACAAAAACAAGGGTGGAAGGAGCAACTGCAACAACTACAGAGGCATTTCACTTCTCAGCATTGTAGGCAAAGTCTACGCTCGGGTCCTCCTAACTCGCCTGCAGAAACTGACCGAACGCGTTTGTCCGGAATCACAGTGCGGTTTCCGAGCAGAGAGATCCACGGTAGACACGATCTTCTCCCTTCGCCAAATCCAGGAGAAGTGCAGAGAGCAGAGGATACCCCTGTATGTCGCATTCATTGACCTCACCAAGGCCTTTGACCTAGTCAGCTGAGACGGCCTTTTCAGGGCTCTTCGAAAGATCGGTTGCCCCCCCCCCCCCCCTCCCAAACTGCACAGCTTGATTGAGTCCTTCCCCTCAAACATGAAAGGGATGGTGCAGTTTAATGGTAACCTCTCCAAGCACTTCGACGTACGCAGTGGTGTCAAACAAGGCTGTGTCCTCGCCCCCACCCTATTTGGAATCTTATTTGCTCTTCTCCTGAGAAGAAGGGATCTACCTGCGGACCAGATCAGATGGCAGGCTCTTCAATCTCGCCCGCCTCAGAGCAAGGACAAAAGTCCGCGAAGCCCTCATCAGAGACATGCTCTTTGCTGACGATGCCGCAGTTGTGACCCACACCCAGCGGGACTCGCAGTCACTAATAGACCGCTTCTCCCAGGCCTGCAAATATTTCGGACTGACCATCGTCCTAGGCCAAGACACGTCATCTCCACCAGCCATCACCATTGATGACTACGAGCTTGAAGCCATCCATCAATTCACTTACCTTGGGTCCACCATCACCGACAACCTCCAAACAAAATGGACACTCAGACACAGACAACGAAACACCGGGTTATAACATAGACTCACTTTGTTTACACAAGTGAGTAAAAAATATGTCCTTTATCATCGGAGTTGGTTTATAAATATTTGAAAAGTGAAGAGTTTGGAATATTTTCTGCAAAAGATACAGTTTTTTGTTTCTTAAACGCATATCTTTTCGTTATTAGAAACTTTTTATACTTTTTCCGTGCCGTGATATACCACCCTGTCTTCTTCGTCCCTGGTTCTTCTGGGGCGGGTTAAGTTCTAGTTTCCTTTGTAACTAGCTTACATTCGTCATTGAACCATTCTCATTATTTTTTCTTCCTTTCATACAAGTATTTGGATTTGCTTTTAAGTATTGTAATTGTTTTTTTTTTTTTTTAATATTTCATGTATGCTGCTGAAGTGTTTGGGGAGGAGTGAGACTGTTTTTAAGTATTTCGATTTTGCGTGGTGTGTGGACTGGATTATTGTTGTTGTTACGTTTGGTACGGTGTCTTGTTGTGAGCTGTCATGTTTGGTACGGTGTCTTGTTGTGACTGTCATGTTTGGTACGGTGTCTTGTGAGCTGTCATGTTTGGCACGGTGTCTGGTTGTGAGCTGTCATGTTTGGTACGGTGTCTTGTTGTGAGCTGTCATGTTTGGTACGGTGTCTTGTTGTGAGCTGTCATGTTTGGTACGGTGTCTTGTTGTGAGCTGTCATGTTTGGTACGGTGTCTTGTGAGCTGTCATGTTTGGTACGGTGTCTGGTTGTGAGCTGTCATGTTTGGTACGGTGTCTTGTTGTGAGCTGTCATGTTTGGTACGGTGTCTGGTTGTGAGCTGTCATGTTTGGTACGGTGTCTGGTTGTGAGCTGTCATGTTTGGTACGGTGTCTTGTTGTGAGCTGTCATGTTTGGTACGGTGTCTGGTTGTGAGCTGTCATGTTTGGTACGGTGTCTTGTTGTGAGCTGTCATGTTTGCTTCTCCGCTGGATCAGCCTGCATATCTTAATGGACTATATATATATATATATATATATATATATGTGTGTGTGTGTGTGTGTGTGTGTGTGTGTGTGTGTGTGTGTGTGTTTCTAATTGGAACTATTGTAACTGTAAAGCGCGTAGAGCAAAATCATTTATAAATGGACTTGTTCTTCTTATTATTATTGTATCGAGAATGCGCATTCAACAGTATTCAACTGTACTGGCCCATGAAGAGGAAATATGAGAAAAGTTGTCATTAAATTTTTGCTCACAAAAGCCATTTAATATAAAACAGTCGAACACATTACACGTGCTAAAAACATTTGTGTGACTATCCTGTGACCCAGAAAATTCATTCATGACGCAAACGTTAGTTGTGATCGGGACCGTTGTCGTCGTCATAAAAGGAATGATTATAATTTGCTGTTCTCCCATTCGTTAACATACTACAGAAACCATGGAATGAATCATAAAAAAAAATGATGATATATTGCTCTAGTAGTTCCATATCAAATCTATACTGCTGACATTTCTAAAATATAGTCATGAGGTGACATACAAGTAGCAACAAGCATTACACGGTTTGTTTATTGTTGTTGTGTTTTTGCTTTTTTTATTTTTATTTTTATTTTTTTTAGCATAATTATCTTTATGGACCTTTGAAACAATAACATTTTCATTTCCCTTTTCAACCTGCTCAACAAAAGAAGCAATTTCTTTCTAATCATAACAACTATTCCCCCAGGATACTTTCCATGATGCGAAAATTCTTTTGCTTTTAATGTAAGCACAGCAAAATCGTTGAATAATGATGAGGGGACGGTATTTGCCACAAACGTTTCCGTCAAACAGACAAAATTATTCAACACAAGAAAATTAATGAAATAACAGTTTTCCAATGTTTGATTTTGTGATTTAATGACATCATTTACAATGTGATCCAATTTCTGATAGACCTGATTTGCATTTGATTTAACAAGTCAATGTATAGGCAAGCGACTTTCCTTGGACTTGTTTCCAACATCTGTGGCCCGGCCGATGCCCTGTTTATTGCTGATAGAGACACTAGGTTTTTGGTTTTCATTCCGGGAGCTCTCATCCCCTCTGGAAGTCTTCCGACGGATCTCTCATGAGAGTCTACTATGCTGCTTTGGCTGACGGACCTAAATCAAATCGAATTATGGTGCTTACAGCCTCGCCGACCACTAAGGCCATCGCCACGTTAGCATCTACTTCAAGTCATGGGTAAAAACGTACAATAAAACTAATCACTGCTTCAATCTTTTCACTCGTAAAGTTCAGAAAATCTTGTGTTCTGCTTGCAGAACCATTTTCAGCCCCAGAACTAGTGGGGTCAGTTCCGCAGTACAAACTGACGTGTCAGACAGAATGTCTTTCGCTGAGTGCCTGCGGGCCGTGTGCTTGTTTTGTGTTTCTGCTTGTTTTGGCGAAGTGGCATGCCTGGAAGGCCGACCCTGCCTCACTCGCATTGACAGAGGAGCGGTATAGGCTTCTCCTGATTCTGCCTTTCTCTGTTTTTTTTTTCTACGTCTTTCGTGTGTTCCTGCTGTGTGCTTGTTGTGGCATGTGTCTGCTGGACTGTGGGCTGAAGTATTCTCTTGTGTATTACAGACCTCTTCCGACTTCCAAATGTTTGTGCCATCACCTTCAGTAACAGAACCCATATCCGTTTCACTATATTCCAAAAAGTGTGTCTGTCAAAGTCATCGTCTGCTGTGTGTTGTGTTTCTTTC
>NC_134897.1:5755703-5770703 GCF_041734735.1 Babylonia areolata
TGTGTGTGCAGTGTCTCTTTCACTCCTGTGTGTGCAGTGTCTCTCTCACTCCTGTGTGTGCAGTGTCTCTCACTCCTGTGTGTGCAGTGTCTCTTTCACTCCTGTGTGTGCAGTGTCTCTCTCACTCCTGTGTGTGCAGTGTCTCTTTCACTCCTGTGTGTGCAGTGTCTCTCTCACTCCTGTGTGTGCAGTGTCTCTCTCACTCCTGTGTGTGCAGTGTCTCTCACTCCTGTGTGTGCAGTGTCTCTTTCACTCCTGTGTGTGCAGTGTCTCTCTCACTCCTGTGTGTGCAGTGTCTCACTCCTGTGTGTGCAGTGTCTCTTTCACTCCTGTGTGTGCAGTGTCTCTCTCACTCCTGTGTGTGCAGTGTCTCTTTCACTCCTGTGTGTGCTCGCGCCGGGGAGTTATTGGTGCGCGAGTGTTAAAGGTAAACGTCCATATTATCAAAGCTTAACCACACCTAAGTGTGTATTCCTTTTTCAAACATAGATTGTAGCAAAGAGGAGGAATTTATTTTCTTGGAAATGCTTATAGCCATTTTACCAGTAAAAACAAGTGTATTAATGTATTGATGGTATCTCCTCAAATAATTTAGACATTGACATTTTCTCTGCAACTACTTTGTCAGTTGACACCAAATTAGGCATAAAAATAGGAAAAATTCAGTTCTTTCCAGTCATCTTGTTTAAAACAATATTGCACCTCTGGGATGGGCACAAAAAAATAAAAAAATGAAGCCTAATTGTATGCAAACTGCATTTACTGTTATATTTATATTTTTTGTATTCTCTAAACTTGGCACTTTGATCTGATATTCTGACCCAACAACAAGAGCAGTCATTATTATCATTTTTTGTTCAAACAGGAACTTCTTTTGCTAAGCATGGAAGTTTTAGTTATTTTGCAAACGTTTTGGTGCAGATGGTAAAAAAGGGAAATTACTCCGCAAGGGGACTTAATTTGCTTTAAACTGATCTTTCTCGTCTTAAACATTACATTTTGAAATTATACACAATACACAAAAAGCTTGGATTTTTTTTTCCAGTGTATCACAAGTGAGTCTTGAAGGCCTTGCCTCTCTTGTTATATATTATATTTATTTATTTATTTATTTACTTACTTATTTATGTACGCTTATCTATTATTTATTCACCTTTTTTTTCTCAAGGCCTGACTAAGCGCGTTGGGTTACGCTGCTGGTCAGGCATCTGCTTGGCAGATGTGGTGTAGCGTATATGGATTTGTCCGAACGCAGTGACGCCTCCTTGAGCTACTGAAACTGAAACTCCCTAACACTAGAGTACCAAGGGGCAGACCGCCCATCCTTGACTTTACAACGGGTGACAGGAGCAAGCCTGTCCAACGCAGCACGTACAGTGGAGTCTAGCTGTTCTACGGAGGGGCAAAGAGTGGGTGACAGTCCTACACAAGTCCTGCCTGAAGCCTCTCTGCCCAAGGCACGAAGGTTGCGGGCCTCTTTGTAGGTGGCAGGAGCCGGAGGAGTCTCTATGTTCAGTTCGCAGACAACACAGAAACGGTCGGAGCTAAGCTTCGGTCACAGAGGTAGACTGCATAATATTGTCCTGTGGTCGAAATATAACCCAATCTATGATGTGACCAGGTTTTGTTTTGAAAAATCCTCACCAATGAATATGTTAGAGCCTTTCAGTTTGCCTTTAGCCTTAAGGATAGTTACCTTTTGTTTATAGAATGCACAACGAGCAATCATAGGAGAGTCAGGCCTGGAACTCAGCCGATGCACTCAGTCAAACTCCACCACATCAGTCATATCCAGCTTGTCCGTCAGGAGGTCCTGCACTAGGCACTCACAGTCTGCACTGGTCTCGTTGGCTCCCCTGGGAAGGCCGTAAAAGATCAGGTTGTTGCGCTTGGAGCGGCCCTCTTGATCGTCGATCCTAGTCTCGCAGTCGGTCAGCTTCTGGGACAGGTCCTGGTTCGTCTTCTTCAGCTCCTCGTTCTCCTCTCTCAGCTTCGTCATCTCCTCCCTCATCCCCCTCAGATCACTTCGCAGAGCTGTACATTCCTCTTTGAGGTCACGGACTTCCTGCTTCAGCTCTTGCTTCAGCTCCTCCATCTTTGTCTCCATCATGGCTTTAATAGTTGCCATGATGTCACTGAGGGTGGGTTCTGTGGCCGAAGGGGGGGGGGGGGGGGGACATCGAAGCACCAGCACCACTTGATCTTTCCAGACTAGCCCTCTGAGAGGTTCCTGCACTTGCGAGTCTTGTCTGCCTCATGCTGTCTTTGGTGGGATTAGTGTTTGGTCCTGGGTTACTTTCAATGTCCCCACAACGCAGGAGCAAACTGCCCCAGAACAAGTAATAGAGGAGGAGGCCATAACTGACACCATCTACCCGTCGTCGAAGCGTGACAATGGCGATACGGACGGCTGACACTTTTCTTGCTCTTTTCAACACGAAGCCTATGAATACAGGCAAAAACCGGCCACAGACAAGCCGAATGTCAGTTGCAGCAGAAGGCACGATTGCTTACCAGCTACTGTGCCAAAGCTGGGGTCAAAACAATGTCTCTGTCCGCCCCACTTGGAGATAAATGTTGGAGCAAACAGTACATGTCTTGCCACTGAGGCAGCAGTTCACTCGCCCCGAGAGAGAGAGAGAGAGAGAGAGAGATTCAATGCAGTCTGTGTTCTGCAGTTCTTTTTTCAGTCTACTGTCACCAGTAAATTCACCAATAACTGGCTGAATGTTGACAGCTGATCCCCTCAAACACAGTAAGGCCACGCCCCCTCGGCCTCTGACCACCTCCTCTTCCCCTCTCTGAGCCGCTACACTTTCTTCACTTCCCCTCTCTGAGCCGCTACACTTTCTTCACTTCCCCTCTCTGAGCCGCTACACTTCCTTCACTTCCCCTCTCTGAGCCGCTACACTTTCTTCACTTCCCCTCAGTCCCCTCACCCTCAGCTGACTCAGTGCCAAGAATGTCCCTCACAGTGTGCACTGCTAATATTTCTCACTGTTACCAGCAGACCCCAGTCACCAACAGACCCCAATTTGTGAAAATTAAAGACTCTCTTTCCGGTTTTTATACACCAATACTGGTGCTTCCCCGGGCACTGTACTGTCACCCTTCCTTTTTACTTTGTACACAGCTGACTGCAGGAGTGTGCGCAGCATCGTGTCCACTCGTCAAGTTCGCTGATGTTTCAGCTCTGACAGGACTATAACTGATGGCGACGACACTGAGTACAGACAGGAGATCGATAATTTTACAACTTGGCGTGTTGATAACATTTTAGAGTTAAATGTTACAAAAACTAAAGAATTAGTTATTGATTACAGGAAGAAGAACCCAAGTATCAATCAGATTGTCATCATAGGAGAGACTGTTGAACAGGTCAATACATACAATTATATTGGTGTAATTATTGACAACAACAAACTTTCATGGAATGACTGTGTGAGTGCGGGCGCGTGCATGATGTGCACGTGTGGGAGTGGGGGGTCGGCATGTCGGGGCGGGTGGCGGGGGAGAGGGGGGGGGGGGGGGCGGGTGATAGGTCGAAGTTGTCTGGGGAAAATGGGAGGTGGTGATTGTGAATGCGTCAGTAACGAGTGGAAACATGTTTTTATATGTTAAAACCAGTGGTTTACAATAATGTATTGCAGATAGTTGTCTCCCAAGTTTATAAACGTTTTGTTCATATATTTATTAAAATATGTTTAATGCATACCTTCTGTATCTGCATTCTTTTAAAAAGAATTTCTGATAACTTGTAATACGCTTTCTTATTCTGAAAATATTTTTTTTCTGAACGATTGTGATAAAATTAAAACACATATCTTTTATGGCATCCAAGAATGTGATATTTTTATTATACAAAATGCCATTGAAGAATTTATAACAAATGATCATTTCATCATGGTGTCTCTTATTCGGAAATAGCGTTTCTTACTTTTCTTTTAAGATACAGGTTATAATTTCTTTCACCGGAAATAGCGTTTCTTACTTTTCTTTTAAGATACAGGTTATAATTTCTTTCACCGGAAATAGCGTTTCTTACTTTTCTTTTAAGATACAGGTTATAATTTCTTTCACCGGAAATAGCGCTTCTTAGTTTTCTATAAAATACATGTTATAATTTCTCTTACTGTGTTATAAAGCCAGATGTTAAGTTTTTATCACTTTCATACCTTGATTCAATCATTTCATTGTTAAGTTGATATCTTGCTATTTTTTATATGTTAGACTCGGAGTGAGAGACTGCTTGGCGTGAGTGACGAGCCTTTGAATGCACATGTAATGTCCAATCGGATTAATAAAGATGTATTGTATTGTATTGTATTGTATTGTATTGTATTGTACTGTTCGTCGTATCTTGGCCAATCTCTTCATTGCTCCCTTTATTTTCTATCGAATCGTCCAATAAAAGCTCATCACTGTCTTCTTCGATCAGTTCTTTCTGAGCATCAGGCAAAGAAAGCAGTTCTGGTTGGTTTTGTGCACCTCGATCGCATAGCTTGAACCGACCGGGCATAGGGCATTTTGCTGAGCGAGCGACAAGCCAGTCAAAACAAAGCCAGTTATCAAACCAAATCGATCAAATAAAAGACTACCTCATGACATAGATGGAGTTTGTATTTGTATTTTCTCTTTTTATCACAACAGATTCTCTGTGTGAAATTCGGGCTGCTCTCCCCATGGAGAGTGCGTCGCTACACTACAGCGCCACCCATTTTTTTTGTTTGTTTGTTTGTATTTTTTCCTGCGTGCAGTTTTATTTGTTTCTCCTATCGAAGTGGATTCTTCTACAGAATTTTCCCAGGAAGAACCCTTTTGTTGCCGTGAGTTCTTTTACGTGCGCTAAGTGCATACTGCACACGGGACCTTGGTTTATCGTCTCATCCGAAAGACTAGCATCCAGACCACCACTCAAGGTCTAGTGGAGGGGGAGAAAATATCGGCGGCTGAGCCGTGATTCGAACTTGCGCGCTCATATTCTCTCGCTTCCTAAGCGGACGTGATACCTCTAGGCCATCACTCCACATCTTTCTACCTATCAATAGATTCTTAAAAAAAAAAAAAAAAAAAAAAAAAAAAAAAAAAATCAAAAAAAAAAATCCCAAGCTAAAGCTTGTCATTGAACTCAATACAATGAGGGAAAAGTCCGTTATCTCGTCATAAGGGCAGCCTGGGGGTAATTCATTCTTCTTCCAACTTCACTTTTCACACTCAGTCCTCGTCCTTCAAATCATAATCTCTTTTTGATCCCGTTTCAACTTCAGTAGATAGTTATAACTTCGTTAACCCAATTCAAACCTCATTGGTCTAGTTTTTATCTTACCTGTCCATTTCAAACGTTACCTACCGACTTCAGATTTCAATCATCCAGTTAAAAGCCCCGAAGTGGACGCCTCATTTATCCTGTTCAAATGTCACTCACTCAGCTCAACACACCGCCCTGTGTTTCTCCAGGATCGCCACTACGGGAGAGGTCCGATAAAAAGCTCATGCAAAAGTGAAAAGTCAATCGTGGACCAGAGCCGCAAAATGAAGGCCCACATTTCCCCTTCAAAATGACGAGTTAACATCAAGGCATCGATTGACATATTTATATCTTTATGCCCGTAAAACACAGGAATTTTTTGTGGATCATAACTTGCTAAATTAGTCCCTCATTTTCAATTTCATTTTAAGTTTGGATTTGTAATGTTCTACAATGACCAGCAAAACTAATAAGGACTAATAAAAACTCCTCCTTCAACTGAATCATTACTGGGCTAGTGTGTGATTACTTCGGTGCTTCCCTCTCTCTCTCTCTGTGTGTGTGTGTGTGTGTGTGTGTGTGTGCGTGTGTGTGTGTGTGTGTGTTCATGTGTTCATGTGTGTGTGTGTGTGAGAGAGAGAGAGAGAGAGAGAGAGAGAGAGAGAGAGAGAGAGAGAGAGAGAGAGGTCCAGCAGTAATCGTCCATAAACTCAGATAATGAATTACCTGAGCGGTCCTGCAGAGACTAATGCGATCGTGTATTGCATGATCTGAAGGCTTTTCCACTCCCGGGCCTCACCACAGACATAGTGTCTGAGGACTCTTCCCAGTCCCTTTTCCAAGAGCATGTACTCAGGCCAGTGCTGTGATCGTCCCACACGCCAGGAGAACGGCATTTACCTCCCTTGGTGCCCAGTCTCATGCTCCGACGTGTCAGCTGGAGTGATATGGAAGCGCCGTTCTTGACATGGTGGGGTGTCAGCTGGAGTGAGATGGAAGCGCCGTTCTTGACATGGTGAGGAGGCACAGCAAGTACGGCTTCCTCATTCCAAAAGTCGGCTGGAATCAGTGACGTTTTTTTCTTTCTTCATTTTTATACAAAGATTTTACTTTAGTATCGTGATGGTCTAGAGGTAACGCGTCCGCCTAGGAAGCGAGAGAATCTGAGCGCGCAAGTTCGAATCACGGCTCAGCCGCCGATATTTTCTCTCCCTCCACTAGACCTTGAGTGGTGGTATGGACGCTAGTCATTCGGATGAGACGATAAACCGAGGTCCCGTGTGCAGCATGCACTTAGCGCACGTAAAAGAACCCACGGCAACAAAAGGGTTGTTCCTGGGAAAATTATGTAGAAAAATCCACTTTGATAGGAAAAACAAATAAAACTGCACGCAGGAAAAAAACAAAAAAAAATGGGTGGCGCTGTAGTGTAGCGACGCGCTCTCCCTGGGGAGACCAGCCCGAATTTCACACAGAGAAATCTGTTGTGATAAAATGAAATACAAATACAAATAATGGACATCCCCATCTCCGCTTGAATGCATCTGATAAACAAGGCAAGAAAAGACAATGCCATTCAAGACAAATCCTCATTGAAAGGGTTACACGGAAGCTTACGTTGCTTTTCTGCGTGTTGTCATTGTTCACCAGGAATGAAGAACAGAAAATTGTAAAAGGAAAACAGAGAGAGAGAGAGAGAGAACTCGAACATTTTAATGACTAGGCCATTTGCCCGTGTCAAGGGGGTGGGGGTTGGGGGATCGGGAGGTACGGAGTACAAGGACAATTATACAGGCAGTCTGAAACACAAGTCATCACCGTGAAACATACATGTTTGCTTAAATTCAAAAGAAGGTTTAAGCAATTCCTGGAGAGTACAGATCGTTTCATTCACATTTGAATCAGCAACATGCATTGGAACGCGTGCGCGCGCGCCTACGCACACACATACACCGCATGGACATCAACATCATGTCATTTGTCAAAAACACGATTTCAAATTGGCAATGGCAACAATATACTTTTGAACAACTATCACGCCAAACACACACACACACACACACACACACACACACACGCACGCACACAGTGCCTGACAGACAAAAATGTCAAAATTATTCATGTGTGTTCAAACATTTTGCGTCAATTGCTTTCTGAGAGCAAACGATTTTGACAGAAATAAAGCGAGTGGTAAACTTAATCTTGAATCGGAAAGAAGCAAAGTTAATTTGAACGCGTTTGGACGGACATATTATTTTTCTGGAATGTACAATTCACGTATGGTTTATACTGGGCACACACCAAGATAAAATGTAAATCAGATTCTTCTGTTCCAGGACAAAATGGACAATTAACATTTTTTCTGTTCTTTGAGTATCTTAAATGATGTGGTTTCAGCTGGGACACACCAAGTCTTACTCTTGTTAAATGTTTCCTTAGAACAGGATTTCTGACTATACTTAGATATGTTGGAACGTCATGCAGTTGCCTAAACGAGGAATATAACTGAAATCTTTCTTTTGACAAAAGTGTGTAATCTAAATCTTGCAAATGGCAATCAATCAATCTCTGCTTAAAGACAGATACAAAGGCTTTTACATCTTCCACACTTTCATTTTCCAAAACGAAACCAAAACCATATCTATACAACGTATAGCATACATTCGTTACCCAGTTCTTTCTACCCTTACCGCGAAGGACACAGAGCATTGTGTAGGATTTTTTAGGGATACGATTTTCATCCATCCTGGTGAGTTTTAACCAGTATCTAATACATTTTGTAAAGGTTTGAATGTACAATGGGTATCTACCAGTTTCAGAGTACACTAGTGCACTTGGCGTCTTTATGCTGACATTCAGTAAGCGTTCAATGGCGAGCAGGTGCACTCTTTCAATAACAGTGTGATTAGCTGTTAGGCCCCACACTTCGGAGCCGTATGTCAAAGTGGGTTGAATCTGGGCATCGAACATTTTGAAGAATAGTTTAGGACTATTCTCTCCAAGCGACCATAGAAATTTTAGAATACCAAAAACTCCCCTTTTAGCTTTCAAAGCCATCTTTCAAACAGTATGAGAAAGTTAATCCTGTTGAAAAAATTACCCCTAGGTATTTATATTCGTTCACGATTTCTAATTGCACACCTCCGTAGAACCACTTTTCTCTGGCAGCTAAATGCCCTCCATTTCGAAATATCAGTATTTTAGATTTATCGTAGTTGACTGTGAGTTTGAGTCTGTCAGCAGTGTCCCTCAAGATGTTCAGCTGGCGCTGAAGACCTGTAACTGTGCTAGAGATTAGGGCAACATCATCTGCGAATAACATGATGAGGATTTGTACGAGGTCATGTGACAGGGTTATTCCATGTTTGCCCGATTGTGTAACATCATTTGCCAGCTCGTTGATAAGTAAAGAAAATAAAATTGGACTGCAATTATCTCCTTGTTTTAACCCACGAGGGCATGTAAATGCACCCGTAATATCATTGTTTGCTCGAACTCTAGCTTTAACTGTCTGGTACATACTCTGAATAGCTTTATACATCTTTCCATGAATACCATTTTTGCGAAATACTAACCATAGATAGTTTCTGTCAACCGAGTCGAATGCTTTTTTGAAATCAATGAACGCAACATACAATTTTTGTCCAGAAGAAAGTTGTTTTTGCACAATAGATAATAGTGTAAAGATATGGTCGACTGTACTAAAACTCTTCCTGAATCCTGCTTGTGACTCATTTAGTAAATTGTTTTCTTCCACCCATTTTGTCAGCCGATTATTTAGTACAAACGTGTATAATTTACTGCTTATATTTAATAGTGAGATACCTCTATAAATGTCTGGTAAATTGACATCACCTTTTTATGCAGTGGTTGTATTATTGATTCGGACCTGCTTAGTGGGAATTTTCCAGTGTTGTAAAGTTTATTGAAAAGTTTTGTTAAGAATGACGGCTTTAAGAAATGGAAAGGCGACAGGACCTGATGGTTTTACGGGAGAATTTTACAAATATTCATCACCTTTAGTTGTGTCTTAATTGCATCTCTAACTTCTGTCTCTGTTATTTCAAGGTCAAGTTCCGATCTATCTGTATCATTATTGAGCACACAAACGTTTCCAAAAGCGTCATCTAGGTTATCATTAGTCGCTTTATCGTACCTACAATCAACGTTAAAAACATTCTGAAAGTGTTCAAACCACTCTTTTTTAGAAATGGAACTAACCAACTTTCTGCCTGAAACCCGTGATTTAATAGTTCCCCAAAATTTCTTAGGATCATTTCTGTTTTTCTCCAGTGTTCCCAGAACGCGTTTTTTATCTTCCAGTTTCTTCATTTTAATACACCTTTTGTATTCTCTACGTTTGTCTATATATATGCATCTGAGTGTTTCTGCTGCTTTTTTGTCATTACAAGTGTTAAATTTGCTCAGGGAATGTCTCAAGTCTGACCTCTTTTCTTTACATTCACTGTCAAACCACGGGCTAGTTTTTGCTGTACCTTGTATAATTATCTTCTTCATACATTGGCTTGCAAAAGCAAGACCTTTATTAAATGTTTCTAAAGCCATATCAATATCACTATCCAAAAAGCTCATGGCTCGGTCAAGGACGAGTAGAAAGTCATTTGATCCAAGTGCCTGAACGAACTCGTTTGCTTTATCCGGATTCCACACATATCGTTCAATTATACATTGTTTGGCCTTGTAACGGACATTTGCTGATTGTCTTTTGGCACTGAATACAAGTTCTAACGGCAAATGCTTTGATTCAACTTTAGGGATGATTCGTAAGTTTAAAGCACATTCAAAAATACATCTGGACATCAAAAAGTAGTCGATTACACTCGCACCATTATGCGCAATATATGTATATTGGCCATGTTTGTCACCCGCAGTAAGACCATTTAATATCAATAATGAGAACTGCTCACACAGTTTCAACAAATAACGGCCAAAGCCGTTTACGGTACAGTCTTTGGAGTTTCGTTGGTATTTTCTTCCCGAGTCATATTCGTCGTCATCATCATCATCATACAAAACTGATTCAGGTAAAGTCTTTTGGGTTTCTATTTCCAGTCCTTGCATTAAAATCGCCCATGAGTATGAGGGGCAATTCACCATAATGTTCATAAATATCGAGAATACAATGTTCAAGTAAATATATACCGTTTTCAATTTCTGTTTCAAGATAATAAGTGCTTTGTGTTGGAGGTATGTACATACCTATCAGTGCACTCTCAGCCTGCAAACCCATGAGTTCTCTAGATAGTTTAAGAGCAACACAGTTATCACACTCCACTGTAACACGTTTAACTAGACTGGAAAACACTTTTTTTAACCATCAAGACAACACCGCCAGACAAACGTGACATAGGGCTATCAGACACACTCACTCCTGGTGAAATATGAATATCATAGGAAGGGAAAAGATGTGAGGGAAAATCAACTGAAAAAGTTTCTGTTAGAAAAATTATGTCATAGTTAGATAAGAACGACCTAACATCGGGCTGATAGATAGTACCTATGCCTTCAATGTTATAAGTCAGGAAAGAGATGTGTTGTTTGTTCATATCTCTCGCACTACCGGAACACGTATGAAACATGGGACCCATGACACGGGCAGGGCCGAGTCCCTAGGTATTGAGTGTGCCTTCCTTTGGATCAGTCCGTGATCAACTGACACCAACACGTGGGAAGCACTCAGTCACATGCTGCTGTCTGGACTTTGTTCTACTGCGTGTCAGTCTGGCCTGGGTTCTAGGGGTCTCTGATAGCATAGAACAGTTCTGTTGATGGGCTTTCACTTCATGTTGGGCTCTGGGGGGGGCTCTGCTTGTCTCCGGTCTGACCTCCTTGGCCAGCTAGAGACTGACTTTCAATCTGGTCAGCATCTGTACAAGAATCATCCAGCTGCTTCACAAATGTCTGGCTGTTGTCATGGGTATCAGTACTGGGCAAAGTGATAGGGGAAGAGTGTGCAGGGAAATCTGTTTGGGTTGGGGAACCTGCACTAGTTTTCTCAGTTGTGTGTTGATCAGTGTAGCTGGGTATGTCATAGGGACTGGGGGCACTGTCACATCCAGTGCCAGACACTGTGTTCTGCAGCACCTGTGGGGAACTGTGTTGAAGAGAACGAAGCGTCGTAGAAAGCCTGACCAGCTATGCGCGGACCGTGTGACGTTCTTGGCGAGGGTCCATGTGTCATGGGTTGGTTGTCCACTTCGCTGTCATCGCTGATGGTGTGGCTGTCTGGGGTGGACACCAGTCTGACACCCCATCTGTCGATGACTGTCCTCTCTGTGGTCTGCCGAGTGCGTTGGGGTTTTGGGGGGTCTGCTGGCTGTGGTGCAGGGGGTGCTCCAGCACCTTCCGCAGTGACTCCACCTTCCTCCAGCAATTCAGGACCTGTGCAGGACTTGGGGTGGGACCATGGTGCACTGTCCCACAGTGCTGTTGTCCAGTCGTCCGCTCTGACCTCCGTTCAGTGCTCATGCGTTCACGTGCTTTTTGTCTCTGAAGTGACGGAAAGCAATTCATGTCTGCGGTCCACGGGAGGACACTATCACAGCTGCCCGGGTTGGGAACGCGCTGTAGAGGACCTGCTTCCATACGAACTTGGCTTTGACTTGCTTCATGCTGGTTGGCAGTTTCACGGTTTTGGCTGTACTGGTTTGGGTGGTGGTGTCTGCTAAAGTTATTTGGACTGTCATCTGCATCGACCGTGGTGGTCGAGTCTCTTTTCCTGTTGTTTCTGTGAATGTTCCATTTTTTGTTGTTGCTGGAAAACAGGCGACCTTTCCAGACATATACATGATTGCCAGCATCTCTTGCTTCCTTGGCTAACTGGTTCTGGCGATTCGTCAGGTTTGATGAAACACGGATTCCGAGGGTGTCTGCCATTTCCTGTCTGCAATCACGTGCTCGCAGAATGGACAGTTTATCCTGTCACCGAAACAGACGGGCAATGATGGGGCGGGGATGGTTGTCGTTGTTCGTTCTTCTCCCGATGCGATGAGCTCGCTCCACGTCATCAACTTCATTGTTTAACAGGAAAAAATCTATTTAGCAGCTGCACAACCTTTCCAATACATTGGAAGTCATTTTCGCTCGGACCTTCGAGAACATTAAAGAATCTCAAGTTGTTTCGGCGTGAAAAAGATTCAATTCTTTCTACTTGACTATCCATTTTTTTGGATATATCAACAAAATGATCTTTCCACTGAAATAGCTTTACGCATTGCTGTTCTCGAATGTAACACTTACTGTTTAGATGATCAATTTCATGTTTCAGCTGCTCGTTGTCTTTCTGTAGCTCTTTGCACCAAGACTCTAGCCTTCTTGTAGCATGCGTGTCTTGAGGTTGATATCCAGCCATGGCAAACAACCCCCACCACAACTCCCTTTACGACGGAACAGCCCACTCCAGGAATGACCGTGTCTCAAGTCACTTGCAAGAGAGAGAGAGAGAGAGAGAGAGAGAAGAGAGAGAACAGACTAAATTAATGTGCCAAATGGACCTCGGTCAGTAAAGAAAGGTGAAAGTACTACTATAATAATAAAGAAGTGCTCTTCTATAGCACGGTTCCCTCGCAAAAAGGCTCACGGCGCTTGACAAATCAAATACAACAAAAAAGAAACAACAACAATAGTAAAGAAAATTTAGATAACAACCAACCACTCACGGCGCTCCATAGATTAATAACAATAATTATGGATACTTGGTGAGCGCTTTCCTCCCTTAAAGGGAGCTCAAAGCGCTTTACAATAAACATCAAACACACACATGCAATAACTTACAAAAGGAAGAAGAAATAAAAGAAAATATTTAACGCACGAAAGCATAACACATATTCAAAGACTACGTCTACTACATTACTTGATCCCCCCTCCCCCCACTCCCCCGTCACACACGCATATACACACAACACACGCGCACACACACACAAACACAAACAGTTCGCATTACTTATAACTGAATGTCACTGGAAAGGGATGGGAGGTCTGTGCACAGGCATTTAAAAAAAAAGAAGATATGTTTACAGACCAGTTTTAAAAGATTGAAATGGGGGAGAGTGGCGAAGATCGTAAGGTAAATTGTTCCAGACAGATGGAGCTGAATGAGAAAATGAAGAATCACCAAGGAATCACCGAAGGATTGGGTTTCAACACGGAAGCGACTGGCCGCCGTGAAGATGATCTCCTGTGTTCATGGGCTGCAACTCCCACGTTCACTTGTATGCACACGAGTAAGCTTTTCCGTGTGTGACAGTTTTTACCCTGTCTGAAGATGATATGAGTTATTTGTGTCTTCATTTGTTTAGCAGCATCCTTGATACATTCATTAAAAACGCTCAATGCTTAGTAAAGTGAGAGAAATCGTGCGACTGCCGTGAGAATATATCAGATAGTTCGATTTTTTCCCGTTTAACAACTGCTTCGTGAATGCTTTACAGCGGTTTAAACGAATTTTTGCTGACCGAATACAAAAAGTGTAAACGCATAGTCCTTAACTGAATATACGAATGAAACAAAAAAGTGTTCATGCATGGATGCTTAGGTAATTCTTCATTTTTCTTTACTCATGTAGTTTTGAGTGAAGGGTTTTGGAAAGAGAGAGAGAGAGGGGGGGGGGGGCAGAGACAGAGGAGAGAAAGTGGGGGAGAGGGACACACACACACACACACACACACACACACACACACACACACACACACAGAGGGAGGGAGGGAGGGAGGGAGGGAGAGAGAGAGAGAGAGAGAGAGAGAGAGAGAGAGAGAGAGACAGACAGACAGACAGACAGACAGACAGACAAACAGACAGAGGAGGGTATGAAACAGATACGGATGTTGATGCAGACAGACAGACAGACAGACAGACTCATGATGCCAGAAGGAAGAGACAGGACCCCCCTGCAGTGATCTTTCCGGCACCACTTATGCCATTCTCCATCAAAGAGAAAGCAAGGGGCATACTTCAGCAGTCACCTTGTTTGTTCACCTCGCCACCAATCCCTCTTTAGCCACCAGGACTTGCTGCCAGTACTTCGGCACACGCCAGCGTAGGATAGTGAGGGAGGGAGCTGATGATATGGATACTTCTATAGCCCCTATCCTCGGTCAGAGACCAAGCTCTAAGTCATTTGCACAACAGGTTGCCTACCTGGGTACGGCCGACTGACAGCTGCAACTGGAAGCACTGCCATTTAGGCAGCCATACTCTGTTTTCGGGAGTGCATGCTGGGTATGTTCTTGTTTCCACAACCAACCGAACGTTGACATAGATTACATGATCTTTAACGTGAGTACGTATACACACGAGGGAGGATTCAGGCACTATCAGGTCTGCACATATGTCGACCAGAGAGATCGGAAAAATCACCTCCCTTAACCCACCAGGTGCGACGAGGATCGAACTCGGGAAACTCGGGCGAGAATCCAGCGCTCTAACCACTTGACCACCGCGTCCGTCGAACTGAGCTTATAGACAAAGCTGAAACTCCTGGAAGCGTACAATACACGGATTTGTCCGCTGCTACCATACTGTACCATACTGTACCATACTGTACCATACTGTACCATACTGTACCATACTGTACCATTCAAGATCATATTCAAACAAGAGAGGCAAGGCCTTCAAGACTCACTTGTGATATGCACTTACTACAACAATTGAATCAAAACACACACAAAATCAGTTGCAAAACAAAAGTCATGTGCACCTCCCAACATAGAAATATAGACCACACAAAGTTGTGT
>NC_134897.1:5775703-5800703 GCF_041734735.1 Babylonia areolata
TTTTACTCTTTCTTTCTCTCTCCGAACCTCTCTTCCTCTTTACTGCTTATTCAAGGCATTGTACTATATACATGTGGTCGTAAAAATATATATTCATATATATATATATATATATATATATATATATATATATATATATATATATATATATATATATATATATATGTATATTATAATGTCTGTGTATGTATCATTTCGTATTTTGTGTTGCTGTTGATAATTAGCTTCCATTAAAATATCTTTATCTATTCATTTCTGTCTGAACATCATTAAAAAAAATCATTGTCACAGGGAAACGAATTTCATATAAATACAAAAACAATTGATCCGCATGTTTTATGCGTGTATGACGAACATTCAGAATGTAGAAACGACCGCAAATCGTCCAAAAAGCAAATAACCACAAGCACAATATCAGGTCACTGTTGAAAAAAGAAAGAAAAAAAAAGAAGAAGAAAGAAAACAATGGAGAAAACAGACATATCAGGAAGAAAAAAGGACAAGAATGTCATTCCTTTTCCTGATGTTTGTCCGCTGTGCACAGGAAGACTAGTACAGCGTAGGTCGAAACAATAACGTGAAAGTAATACAGTGTAATACGCATGAAATGTTGACAATGTGTACAGTAACAATATGACTGCGAACACCAAATCGACAAGGTAATAATCGCTACCTTTGCAACCACTTACAACATTTCTTGTCCGGAATATTGCAGTGCCAGTCATTGTGTCTTTCTATCAAACGATTTGAATCACGACACAACACAGTATTATTTGGCGTTAATTAAAGACAGAAAATATTTCTGCGTGTCCATTGCTTTTTCGCAATCCAACACTTTCTCGTGATCACGTTGCCGATCACAAGGGGATGTATTTCGTGTTGGTGTCGAAACTGAAAAAAAAAAAAAATCAAATCAAATCAACAAGGAAGTGACAAGATGGCGGCTGTGTGAGATCGGTGTGTGTGTGCTCCCGGACAGCATGGATGTGTGTGCTCCCAGACAGCATGAATGTGTGTGCTCCCGGACAGATGTGTGTGCTCCCGGACAGCATGGATGTGTGTGCTCCCGGACAGCATGGATGTGTGTGCTCCCGGACAGCGTGGATGTGTGTCCTCCCGGACAGCATGGATGTGTGTGCTCCCGGACAGATGTGTGTGCTCCCGGACAGCGTGGATGTGTGTGCTCCCGGACAGCATGAATGTGTGTGCTCCCGGACAGCATGGATGTGTGTGCTCCCGGACAGCATGGATGTGTGTGCTCCCGGACAGATCTGTGTGCTCCCGGACAGCATGGATGTGTGTGCTCCCGGACAGATGTGTGTGCTCCCGGACAGCATGGATGTGTGTGCTCCCGGACTGCATGGATGTGTGTGCTCCCGGACAGATGTGTGTGCTCCCGGACAGCGTGGATGTGTGTGCTCCCGGACAGCGTGGATGTGTGTGCTCCCGGACAGCATGGATGTGTGTGCTCCTGGACTGCATGGATGTGTGTGCTCCCGGACAGCGTGGATGTGTGTGCTCCCGGACAGCATGGATGTGTGTGCTCCCGGACAGCATGGATGTGTGTGCTCCCGGACAGCATGAATGTGTGTGCTCCCGGACAGATGTGTGTGCTCCCGGACAGCATGAATGTGTGTGCTCCCGGACAGCATGGATGTGTGTCCTCCCGGACAGCATGGATGTGTGTCCTCCCGGACAGCGTGGATGTGTGTGCTCCCGGACAGCATGGATGTGTGTGCTCCCGGACAGCATGGATGTGTGTGCTCCCGGACAGCATGAATGTGTGTGCTCCCGGACAGCATGGATGTGTGTGCTCCCGGACAGCATGGATGTGTGTGCTCCCGGACAGCATGGATGTGTGTGCTCCCGGACAGATGTGTGTGCTCCCGGACAGCATGGATGTGTGTGCTCCCGGACAGCATGGATCAAGCTACGACTGTATTACAGTGGAGTGCACTGTGTTTGGATTATCATTACAATGTAACGAATGAGGTTAATACCCACAGGTTGCTCTGTAATTGACTGATGAAGAACCGATCATTTCAATGTTTTAATCAAAACATGAATTATCGTGTCATGCTGGTTCTGTTCTCATCGTCTTGTTTTTTCTGCTGCTTAAGGTTGCATGTTCTGGTATGTTCTAGTATCTTCTGTCCGTGATGTTTTTTTCATCCGTAACTGGTGTGGCACAGATGGCATTTCTACTGCTCACTTTGTACTAGATATTGGACAGCTTGCTCTCTCTCTCTCTCTCTCTCTCTCTCTGTGTGTGTGTGTGTGTGTGTGTGTGTGTGTGTGTGTGTGTGTGAAAATCATGGACTTCACACAGTATTTTACACGGGCTTCACACAAATCGATGTTGCCATCCTGAGCCAAGTATTTCGGTTCAGCTTTACATGTGGTGTCTGAAACGAAAGTGTGCAAAACGTAGCATTTCTGTAAAGTCAGACTACAAGTGACTGTTCATTTTTTAATTAACACTGTTAATTATACTTTATCCAACAAATATCTGAATGAACATGGCTGAACAGAAAAGAGACAAGCGTCCTGCTTCGCCCCCTTTACAAGATGCTTGTGAGAAACGGTTTGGTTTTGTGTCTGACGACAGTGTGGCCGTTCTTCACAGTGATGAAACAATTATCGACACAGACGTTCTATCGAACACGCTCCAATACAATCTGAACAATGATAGAGCAGATCACAAGGGAACTTCCCAATCAGAGGAGAGAGAAAAATCAGAACATTATTTTCTGTTCATCGCCTGTACAACAAATTAGAGAAATAAAAATAAGTGTTGACGACATCGCCGTCACTATAGAATGTTTCGCGTTGAGCGATGCAGTCTCTCTCTCAAGTACGGCATACACACAGAGGAATATTGCATATTATAATTATTGTCGCCCCTGCATACACTGTTGCCGGCGACAATATGCGCAGACCCTCACTGTATAATCATGGTGTCGGTAGTTGTTAGAGTGTATATAAAATAAAATAAATAAAAAAATAAAATAAAATAAAAATCAGTGTAGATATGACGAGAGTATTATCATGATCATTGTGATAAAGAAGATAGTGGGTGCGAGAGAGGAGCTGAGGGGGAGAGGGGGCGGGGGGAGGTGGAGGGGGGGTTGGGGAGAGAGAGAGAGAGAGAGGCAGACAGACAGCCAGCCAGCCAGACAGGGTGGGCGGCAGACATTGAGAGAGAGAGAGAGAGAGAGAGAGAGAGAGACTGAGACAGAGACAGAGAGACACAGTGAGAGAGAGAGAATGCGAATGCGAATATCTGATTCAGATGAGGCCACAGCTCCTGTCTGAAGGGGGTATTACACTATCGTATACGAAGAATATTTCCAGTGGGGGTTACTCTGTGCATGTGACGTGAGAAGACGCACGTTCGTGAGCTCCCGTAACATTTGTCGATTTGACATTTTACATGTGTACCTGACTGTTGAAAGTTGGTGTACAAAATTAATACTTAAAAGCAATGCCAGTGTCGCCACTTACTTTTCGAGGTGCCTGTGGAGGATTCCTGCCTGTATTCGTTGGTTTCATGTTGAAACGGGCAAAATTCAAAGCCGCCATGCTGAGCCAGCGGGTGTTGACACTGCGGAACAGGGTGCACGGTGTAATGGTTGGTGTGCTCCTCATTCTTTTGTACCTGGGCAATTTGCTTCACCAATGTGGCGATGCTGAGTGAAACACCGGACCCCTAAAGCAGGACCCGCTCCGACAAACCAGACTGACCAGTGGACAGAGGAGAGCCAGCACCGGGCAACCAGTAAGTGAAAAACCGCCAGAAGAACCAACATTGAGAGACGTTATGTCAGTGTTAAGAAGCTTGAGAGAGAGAGAGAGAGAGAGAGAGATGAAGACGAACTTGATTTCTGAGGGTAACAGGATACGCAAACAACTGTATTTTTTCATGCAGCCCTCGAAAGGGAAAATATGTCAAAAAGAAAATGCATGAAGAAACACCACAAGAAATGAGTAAATGTTAACATACAAATTCAGAAAAAAAGATGTGATGTGATTAATTAATAGTCCACCCCAATTCTTCCTCGTCTCTTTGTCTGTTTTTCTCTCTGTCTGTCTGTGTGTCTCTTTCTCTCGTTTCCTTCTCTTTCTCTTTTTCTTATGTATGAAGTCGATTTTTTTTTTCTCTAATCGGCGTTAAACCTTTTCACGGGATCAGTGTGTGTGTGTGTGTGTGTGTGTGTGTGTGTGTGTGTGTGTGTGTGTGTGTGTGTGTGTGTGTGTGTGTGTGTGTGTATGTGTGTGTGTGAGTGCGTGTGCGTGTGTGAGTGTGTGTGTGTATGTGTGTGTGTGTGTGAGTTAGTGTGCATGCGTGTGTGTATGTGTGTATGTGTATGTGTGTGTGTGTGTGTGTGTGTGTGTGTGTGTGTGTGTGTTGTGCGAACGTGCAGTGATGGGGTTGGATGAATAGGAATGTGCTGTTCGTGTGTCCAACGCATGTGAGTGACAGATATAAAGATTCTTGTACGCATATATTGCAGAAGGGCGACAATAATTATGTGCAGTGAGTGTCTGCGCGGCACATATTGTCAACGGCGACAATGTGTGCAGGGCGATAAAAAAAAAAGAAGTCGCAACAAGGTATGCTCACGCAGCAGCAAAATGTGGTAATGATGTTTGGTGAGACAAACAGCGGGAAACCGTGTTTATAGAGCCAACACAGCCCTGTGAGTGAGGGGGCAGAACCGCAAAGGGCACGGAGCGTCAGCCATTGTTTACACGGCGCCAGTACCTCTTTTCGTGGAGTGGGAGTTTTTGTTGTTCCAGTCAGCTGCCGTTTTCATTACTTGTCTGGGTACTGGTGGAAACCTACATGCTTCCCTCCCCTATATTTGTCAAGGCGATTACCACTTTTCTTTTTAATCTGTGCACATTCAACATGGAGGTATCATCACGTATTAACTTCTAGTTATGATGACATCCGTCACATATTCAGTATGTACATGTATCAGGGCAGGACTTTATATAAGATTTCCTTGTTGTCCTGTTGATCTATATCTATGTTGTATTGTGACATGTTGCAAATAAAATACTGTTTAAACCATTCAACACAGGTGGCAATACAAAACTTGGTTCCGTATGTCACGCTTGAAATCTTCATCAAAAAAGACTATTATCGCCGATTTACCTGAGTGAGTATATTTTTACAATCGAACGTGATAAAGAAATCAAGGAAATACGTTCAGAAGTGTTCAAGTTTGGTTTCAGGTGTTTCTTTAACCGAACCAAGCGACAGAGCAGTGATCTGGATATCAACACGGACAGACTCATGCTGTGCTGTCCCTGTGCTCATTCTGTGTCTGTCCTTGTGATTCTCACCACACACACCAACTGTTGTATTAGCTGCTTTGAGAGGGTGGCGGTGTTTTGCAAGATTAGCTTAATAAAATGAAAAGCATTATTTTGCATTTATTAAGACTAGCATTATAACACCCCGTATTTTTATTTTTTTTTTATTAATCAACAACCACATGAAGATGATATTTTGCAGTACAGTTTGGTGCGACGTTATCTGTCAGTACGAACGACCCACTCTCCACAGCTGAAGATGGTGCACAGAACCAGGCTGTGGGAGACACATCCGCGTTCAGTTGAGGTAAAGACAACGACTTCAAACAGTTCAACGATTTTCGTCCATCTAAAGATATTGATTTCCAAAGTATCCATTCCTTTCTTATCAGTACCTGATGTCTATGCAACCTTACTGTCCCTAAAGCAGTCTAATACAAGAGACCTAGACGAACTGGATGGCAAAATCATCAAAATAGCTGCCCCAGTGATAACAGATACCTTGACATACGTATATAACCTTTGCACTGACAAGAATTATTTTCAATTATGTTTAAACAAGCTAGAATCATTCCATTATTCAAATCAGGCGACCAGTCAAGTCCCTAAAATTACAGACCAGTATTAATTCTTTCAATTATATCAAAACCATAGAAAAACACATTAAAAACATATCATTTCCCATTTGAATGAATTTAATCTGATTCACCCCAAGCAATGTGGTTTCTGGGGAAATCATTTCCGCCACACAGCGCTGACACAGATGGTCGATAAATGGCTTTTGAACATAAATGATGATCAACTAACAGGAGTAGTTTGTGTCGATTTTTCAAAAGCCTTTAATGTCATTGATCATTCTCTCTTATTAAAGAAATTAGTCATATATGTACTATCTCAAGTTACGATTCGGCTCATTTCATAATTTCTATTAAACAGAAAACAGCTAGTTTGTATCAATGATTCTAAATGATATGGATATGGTGAACCACAAGTGTCTATCCTTGGTCCATTATCATTCTCTCAATGTATCAACGATCTGCCTCTGTGTTTAACAACGGTTTGTGATTTAATTCCAGACGACAATTCAGTTTATTTCAATCATTCATCCATAAACGAACTGACATGAAGATTACAAGAAATCATCAACCAATTAGCCAGATGGACTGAATTTATGATATGTGTCGTAATGCAAAGAAAATTAAATGTATAGCAACCAGACAAAAACGTCAAAACAATTCAGCAGACTTACTTCCTATTTCTCTCTCTGGAATCAAAATTGAGGAAGTAAAACTGCAAAATGTACGTGGTAAAATTACTGATAATAATCTATTTTTGTCCGATCTTGCTGCTTATCTGTGTAAAAGAATATCTCCAAAAGTATTTCAACTAACTAAGATTAAACATGTCCTTAATAGCCATGTTCGTAAGAAGTTCTTTCAAGCGCATATCTAATCAGTTGTAGATTATGCCTCTACAGTTTGGGATTCAGCTGACATGGATTACAGGATCTTCAATGTGCGTATTTGATCTTCTGCATGCGTATCCACACGAAGGGGGTTCAGGCACAAGCATGTCTGCACATATGTTGACCTGGGAGATCGGAAAAAAATCTCCACACTTTACCCACCAGGTGCCGTTACCAAGATTCGAACCCGGGACCGTCAGATTGAAAGTCCAGCGCTTTAACCACTCGGCTAATGCGCCCGTCGCAAACATTCTAAAACCCTTAAACAGATTGTATAATCGTGCTCTTAAACTTGTTCTTTTAATATCCAGCTCATTAACCACTGATGATTACAAATCATTTAGCATTCTTCCACTGTATCTAAGACTAGAATACAACAAGGCTCTGTTTATGCACAAAGTAGTTACTGGAGCAGCTCCTCCTGGTATTGTAGATAACTTTCCAATAAACAGCAATAGACACTTTCATAAACTTACAGTACCTCATCCAAGAACTGATCTCTTTAAGTCAAGCCTTTCATACAGTGGCGGTTCGTACTGGAATAAGTTGCCTTCCTCCTTAAGTTAACTTCAGAAGTTCTTTAAAAAAAATATTTGTTTGATAAAATGGAAAAAATGAATATATAAATGGTGTATGTCAACCTTAATGACAATACCATTCTACTTAAACAGGAAATGTTAAAATAGAATACCATGCACTATATCATTATTATTATTATTGTTATTATTATTATTATTATTATTGTTGTTGTTGTTGTTGTTGTTACTATAATTAGGGATGGTCGTATATTTATGCATTGGCAAGTGTATTCGTTTGTGTGTGTGGAGTGTCCGTTTTACTATTTGTATTTCTTTCTTGCTATGATATTATTTTGTTCTTTTGCTCTTCTCTTCTATTTATTTTATTTCATTTACTTAGTAGTAGTGGTGGTGGTGGTAACATCATTGTATTTTTATTTTGTTTCGTTTGCTTGTCGAATTTCTTTGCCTTGAGGGCCGGATGAAAAAAAGCATGTCCTTGCTTATTCCACTTCCCTCATTAAAGAAAATTCATTCATTCATTCATTCATTCATTCATTCTCTCTCTCTCTCTCTCTCTCTCTCTCTCTCTCTCTCTCTCTCCGTATACATAACTGTCTCTCTATCCACCCACCAATCCATCTGTGCATCTATATATCGATCGGTCGGTCCATACATTTACCAATCCGTCCGTCGGTTCGCATACATACATATCTATATCTATATCTATATCTATATATATATATATATATATATATGCATGCATGCATGCATGCACACATTCCATTTATCAGCAAACGCGCACGAGCGCTCGCACACAATGTTCACATAAAATAGAATTTGAGACACATGATTCTTGATTATCTTGTTTATTGCCCTGGGTTTAGGATTTGCTCAATAAACTAGGACATTATGACGAAATATCATAGCGCAATGACGTTGTCAGCTGAATGCACACAACCTCTGCCTTGACCAGATTTACGATAGCTATCAAAATATCTGTTCATACAGATCACGGCCGCAAAAAACGTGTTCACACAATCCCAAACACGCACATTCAACACACGGATGTGTTCACACCAACCCAGCTAGATACAGTTATTCTTCAATGTATTTACATCAACGAAGGCAGACACAGCATACCTTCACACTGCAACACCAAAAGATTTCTCAACGACCATATTCAGATCATCGTGGTGGGGGCTGGGTATGTATGTGTGTCGGGGGCGGGTTGGTGCTGGGTGTCCAGGTAACAGTGCAGATTGGAGCATGTGCCTCATCTTTCTGTCTCTCAGTATCTTTGTCTCTTTCTCTCTGTCCTCTCTCTCTGTCTCTGCCTCTCTCCTGAGAACATAACAGTAACCCACATAATCCGTATATAATAATGTTCTCCAGAGAACGTTACAATAATTCAGATGTTCATCATACTACAATGTTCCCCAGGGAAACTTCACTAATTCATATCAAAATGTTATCCAGGGAAAGTAGAGTAATTCAGATATTCCCCATAGCAAATTGTTCTCCGGGGAACTTCAGATATTCCCAATACCAAAATGATCTCCAGGGAAACAACAATAATTTCTCATATGAAAGTATTATCCAGGAAAACTACCCTAATTCTTTTGGGGTGTTTCATACTGCCTTTCTTCTGAAAAAAAAGACCCTCAGTTCCAAAGTATGTCTGCTTTGCTATGAATGGACAATTATTTGGAAAACTTCAGTGTTTAGATGTTAAAGTAGTGGGGTTTTTTCTTTAACAAGTGTGAATTCTTTAGTGCTTGTATAAACTCTTCCTTTCTCACTTATTCCACTATAATAAAACGCAATCATTGAAATGTATGTGCCTGTCTCAAAACGTGTGTGTGTGTGCATTCGTGCGTCAACATGAGTGTGTGTGCTTGGTGTTTGAATGAGTATTAGTGCGTGCGCGAATGAATTAAAAATAAATTATTTACCCAAGAACGGATGAGTTTCATAACTACTGCACTGGTTCTACAGATACACACATAACACATAACATCATTCGTTTATCAATTATTTGTTATGCCAAAGCAAAAACAAAACCAACCAAACAAAAACAAGAGAGAGAGAGAGGGATTTCCCATTTCTCAGATCAGCACAATCCCAACATCCTCGTCACAGTACGCTGTTCCTTTCGTTTACTTATTTATAGACTGTTCATCTAAGATGATGAAATTAGACTTACACTATTCCCAGGTCAGCACTTGACACATAACTGTTGTTGTTGTTTTATTGTTTGTTTATTTGTTCGTTTTTTTGTGTTTTCTTTGTTTGTTTGTTGCTGTTGTTTGTCAGTTGCCAGCTCTTTGTAGTTAAGTTTGTATTTGCTTTGTTTTGTTTTATGGGGCATTAAGAGGCACGTCACCCGTTTTGTAGAAAGATAACCGAAAGCGATATTGGCCGGTCGATTTTTGCATCAACGAAAAGTGTTGCTGACGCCAATCGATTGACAGCAGACTTACGCACGAAGAGTCAGATGATCATATCGCTAACTCTATTCCATAGTGCATCACAACTGGTTTATCCCATCATCCATTATGCGGCTAACGGCTTTTCGGTTTTGCTTCCGTTTGTTTTTTTCTTTCCATTTCTTACTTTTCCTTCCATTTTCCTTCTTTTTTTTTTTCTTTTTTTTTTTTTAAATCTGAAAAAATCTTTCTTCTTTGCTGCTTCTCCTCCCCCTTCCAGACTGTGTAATAACATGCCGTTCTCGTTCAAGACTGTGTAATAACATGCCGTTCTCATTCAAGACTGTGTAATAACATGCCGTTCTCATTCAAGACTGTGTAATAACATGCCGTTCTCATTCAAGACTGTGTAATAACATGCCGTTCTCGTTCCAGACTGTGTAATAACATGCCGTTCTCGTTCCACACTGTGTAATAACATGCCGTTCTCGTTCAAGACTGTGTAATAACATGCCGTTCTCATTCAAGACTGTGTAATAACATGCCGTTCTCGTTCAAGACTGTGTAATAACATGCCGTTCTCGTGAAAACATCAGACGCGCATGCGCAGTGCGTGTTTCGTTTAACGGCGACTCTTGGCACTTCTCTGCGTGTGTGCACGAATGTCTGTTGATTTAGATAGTCACTCGTTGTCATCATGAACGAAGTGCTACGCCTTGCACATATCTTTCTCGGATATGACTGACTAACTAACTGGAAATGAAAGAAATGGCGATCCTAACAGATTACCCAGCGGTTACTTTGACCTGAGGTCAAGGCCACAAGTGGACATGTTTGTTCTGATCACTGCTGTTGGCGTATCTTTGTCCGCTGTCAGAACGGTTAGTTACACAGATGCTCAAAGCAAGACCAAAGCCGGGCGTTGCCAATGCATAAATATACAAATCGATAAACGTGGTTCAGATTTGTTCATATCTGTCAAGTAAATCTTTGTCTTCACACACACACACACACACACACACACACACGCACGTTCAACACTTTTTCTGTCAATGAAATAATTGAAAAACTGGAAACAACGAGATAAAAAGAAATAAGCAGAATTGAGAACTTGCGCGACAGCAAAAACCAGACCGTTGCCAAGTTTTTACTATCAGCTTATTGCGCTACATCTGTTAATGAACAAATATACAAACAAACTAATAAATAAATAAATAAGATTGGTTCAAGGAATGTAAGGAGTGATGAAATATCAACCCTAGTGGTAGCAATCTGCTCGAAATGTTCTCTTTTTCTCACGTCCAGATTGCCTCCCCCGTGCCCCCCTCCCCCCCCCCTTCTCTCTCTTCCTGCCTCTGTCTCCCCCCCCCCCCCACCCCCCACCCCTTCCCCCCACTCGCTATTTCTCTCTGTCTCAGACGTTTATCTCTTCACTTCCCCCCGTGGTTTCTCAGTCCGTAGGATTGCAGAGAGTAGAAATCCCCGTGTGGACTGAGATCTACTTTCAGGGGTAATCACCTTGCAGACAGTCTGGTGGACATCGATTTCAGATGGCGATGGTCTGCACGGAGACTGATGGAGCGGTGGAGTCCTATTTGCAACTTGAGATTTCTACAGTTTGCAGCCAGTTGGTGCATGGTGTGCACACAGTGTGGACTCCTCGCTTTTCCCTGTCAAGGACTGGGCTGCTAGGTGCCCCAAAATTTGATTCATTCTAAATACTATCTTCAAGTCAGTGTTGTTTGTTTCGCTAAAACTAACACACTTTGCTTGTTATCCATTATCAAAATTGAATAAAAATTATTAAAAAAAACAAAAAAAACCCACACCAACAAACATACAAAAACAAAACAAACAAACAACCCCCCCAAAAACAACAACAAAACAAACAAACAAACAAACAAAAAACCCCGCGTATATTTACGTTGTTGGAAGGTTAACAGGCAATGTGTTAGCACGGTAAATTTCTACGGGTATCACCGAGCAGCATGGAAGTGATTGGGCAGCAGTGCAGGGCGGTATTTCCACTTGAAGTTAACGGACCCCTGTGATGTGTGGGACCCCTGTGATGTGTGGGACCCCTGTGATGTGTGGGACCAGCGACTTGAGAGACCACGCCGAAGATGCTGCAGCAACAATGAATGAATGAATAAATAAATGAATAGGTGCGAGTGAATAATGATATGACTGAACCGTCTCTGTGCCCAAGAGGCTTAAAGCATGGTGACAATTGCAGTCCAATATTATTTTCGTTCCCAATAAATGAACTTGCTGATGAAGTCATGCAACAAGGCAGACATGGTATAACACTTTCTCCTGATATCATTCAAATCATTCTACTTTTTGGGGATGATGTCATTCTGTTTTCTGATACAGTTGTAGGTCTTCAGTGTCAGATGTACTTAGTAATACTGCCAAGACTCCGAACCTTCCAGTGAACGTTGAAAAGTCGAACATTGTAGTATTTAGGAAAGGAGGACATATTGCATCAAGAGAGAAATGGTTCTATAATTGTGAAAAACTGGAAGTTGTTAACACTTACAAACATTTAGGCGTAGTTTTTTTCCCCCACTGTTTTGACATTTTTATATGCACTCGAGGAAATGTCTTTGAAAGCCAAAAAGAGTGTTTATGGGATCCTTAAATTCTTGTGGACCTTAGGAGAAAAGTGCCCGAAAATCTTCTTCAAATCATTTGATTGTCAAATTCAACCAATGTTAACCTGTGGGTCAGAAGTCTGGGGATTAATGGCAGACCATACTGTCATTGAGACAATATACTTATTCGCTATCTAACGTTTGCTAAATATCAGTATGAAAACACCAAGCTCCTTAATTTACTGCGAAACGGGTAGATATCCTTTATATATCCAGACCTAGACTAACTGTATTACATACTGGTTAAAAGTTATTTGGATGCATGAAATTCGCATTCCATTTAAAGCAGTTAGAATGTTGTATGGTCTTCACTGTAGGGATAAATACAATTGGGTATCACGAATTTGTTTTACATTACATAGATATGGATGTGGCTATGTGTGGGAAAACCAGGGTGTGGAAAATGTAAACGGTTTCTTGTGTGCTTTCAAACAGAGATTATTTGATTGCCATCTGCAAGATTTGGAAAGCAATGTAACATCACATGATAGATTTACCTTATATTCTACTTTCAGACAAATGCATACCACCCTCCTCCCCCGCCCCCCACAATATCTAAACATAACCAAGAACCCTGTTTTACGAAAATTTCTCACAAGAGTCAGACTTGATGTATCTCCATTGAAGCCACATAGATTGAGATATTTAAAAAACAAAACAAAAAAAACGTGAAAATGTGTGTTGCTTATTCTGTAAAGATGTACAAGAAACTGAATTCCATTTCATTTTGACCTGCCCAGAATACAAAAATCTTACAGAATATTATATACCGAAGAAGTATTATATGCGCCCCAGTGCATTTAAATTCTGAACACCATCTGGAACAACAAAAACATCGCTCTCAGCTCAAAAATCAGACTGATGCGTTCCCTGGTTATATCAATATTGCTCTACGCCTGCGAGACTTGGACCCTGACTGCAGACATCGAGAGAAGAATCCAAGCTGTCGAGATGAGGTGCTTTCGTAGACTACTTGGCATCTCCTACAGAGACCACATCACTAACACGGAAGTATTGGACCCTACGAAGACCTTCTGTCCATAGTGAAGAAACGCAAACTTAGGTGGTATGGACACATCTCCCGATCATCTGGTCTTGCCAAAACGTTCCTGCAAGGAGGCAGAAGGAGAGGACGGCAGAAGAAGAGATGGGAAGACAACATCCGGGGGTGGACAGGCTTGACGCTCGGTGACGCCCTGAGGAAATCAGAAAACCGTGAAGAGTGGAGAGGGGTGGTGGTCAGGTCAGCAGCGGTGCCCCAACGGTCTGAACCCAGACTACGGGAGAGGTGAAGGTGAAGGTGAAGGCATTTAAATTATCACTGTTGTTTGCAGATGTGAAGACACGCATTCCATTTTCTCTGTTCTTGTCCAAAGCCTTCACCCATAGAAACAAGTCTATCTTTAGTTAATGACGCATGGTTACACTCCAATCTGCCCATCTAGCTTTTTCTTCTTCTCTCTGTCCCTGTCTCTTTCTCTGTCTGTCTCCTCTTTCTCTCTCTCTTCTTTCTCTCTTTTCTTCCCTTTGTTTGCTTGTCATATATTGACGCTGTTCTTTATAATGGATGTTATCACGGAAGTCCCTACCCACTTAGGCAGAAAGGCATAAACAATAAACCATTCAGACCAGATTTCAGACCCCCCCCCCCCCCCCCCCCCCTCTCTCTCTGACTGCACACTGACTGACTGGAATGACATGAGAGCGTCACGTGGTACCCCCCTCCTCTTGTCCACTGTCTTTGGTGTCACTTGTGAGAAGACACAAAATGATTCGTCACTTGTATTCTCTCTCTCTCTCTCTCTCTCTCTCTCTCTCTCTCTCTCTCTCTCTACGATCAATGAAGATGGATATGCATTTAAACTATTTTGTGAAAATGTTTAGAATTGGGATTTCCGATTTGTCTCTTCATCGTCATCGTTATTGTAAGTTGATGATCACGATCTTGTTCGTCCCTTGTGCAGATGTGCGGAAGAAAATGAACTTCGATTTTTTGTTATTTTGCCCTGTCTTGAATGGTCTTAGGCATCAGATAATTCCATATAAATATCATAGACACCCATCTCTATTTCAACTTTCACTTACTTATGTCATCACCAAAGGAAACCATTTCGTTATTTACCTGTATAAAGCATTTAAAATCCACGGTTCAATGTGTGGTGATTTTTGTGTGTTTTGTTGTTGTTGTTATGTGTGTGTATGCATTACCAAACTTATAGTTAATCATTTAACTTGTATAAAACGGTAAAAATCCGCAGTTTAATATGAAGTATATTGTTTTTTGTGTGTGCATTGCTCGCTCAATTTGTAGTCAAACATTTTCTGTTCCATGGTGTCCTAAGAAATGTGACACCTTGTTATATTATAAAGTGTGTTTACTGCATCCCCTTCAGGGGGGAGAACGGTCTTGATTAAATTAAAATGTTCGTTTGCTTTCTCTCTCTCTCTCTCTCTCTCTCTCTCTCTGTATATATGTATCTCTTCCCTCGTGCTCGCGCGCGTGCGTGTGTGCATATGTGACACAACAACAAACTCTTGAGAAAAAGAAAAAAAAAATGTAAACAGAAACTCGAGAGAGGTGGTGTGTGTGTGTGTGTGTGTGTGTGTGTGTGTGGGGGGGGGGGTTATGGGGGTAGAGGGGGTGGGAAGGGATCTGTCAGTAGCTAATAGCGGGCCTTTGACAAGTGCCGCCAGGCAAAAAACCACCCCGCTGACTTCTAGCCCAACTGAGCTTTCACTTCAACCCCTTCACGCCGTGTGAGACTTGATGAGTTTGTGCCGTCATCTTCTTTGTTTATTTTCCATTCCTCTCCACCCCCTTCCCCAGTTCCCCTCCTCACTTCCTCCCCTCCTCCCTCGCTGTGTGCTGTATTTGTGTGTCTGTCTCGGTGTGTCTATCTCCAAGAATAGAATAGAAGAAAACCGAACAGAACAGAATGGAAAGGGGGTAGAGCGGAGTCAAGCAGAACAGAATGGAAAGGGGGTAGAGCGGAGTCAAGCAGAACAGAATGGAAAGGGGGTAGAGCGGAGTCAAGCAGAACAGAATAGAAGAGAAGAAACAATGGAACAGAAGAAAAAACATAGAGAACATATCTGGATAGAACAGAAGAAGCGGACCGCCCACGGAAATAGCTTGTCTTCGTTTCTGTGAGCAGCGGTCACACACTGGCACTGGTGTCTGTCTCCTGGCACTGGTGTCTGTCTCCTGGTGTCTGTCTCCTGGCACTGGTGTCTGTCTCCTGGCACTGGTGTCTGTGTCTGTCTCCTGGCACTGGTGTCTGTCTCCTGGCACTGGTGTCTGTCTCCTGGCACTGGTGTCTGTCTCCTGGCACTGGTGTCTGTCTCCCACGGCACGTAGAAAACGGGTTGCAAAAGGTTTCTTGGGAGGATGGTGGCAGATTGGTTAAGACGCTCAGCTGCCAATATAGAGAGTCCGTGAGGGTGTGGATTCGAATCCCGCTCTCGCCCTTTCTCCCAAGTTTGACTGGAAAATCAAACTGAGCGTCTAGTCATTCGGACGAGACGATAAACGGAGGTCCCGTGTGCAGCACACACTTGGCGCACTTAACAAGAAGCCATATCAACGAGGGTGTTGTCCTCTGGCAAAATTCTGCAGAAGAAATCCACTCTGATAGGTACACGTCCACTCTGATAGGTACACATCCACTCTGATAGGTACACATCCACTCTGATAGGTACACGTCCACTCTGATAGGTACACATCCACTCTGATAGGTACACGTCCACTCTGATAGGTACACATCCACTCTGATAGGTACACATCCACTCTGATAGGTACACGTCCACTCTGATAGGTACACATCCACTCTGATAGGTACACGTCCACTCTGATAGGTACACGTCCACTCTGATAGGTACACATCCACTCTGATAGGTACACAAATAGATAATCATGCACCCAGTGCCTGACTAAGCGCATTGGGTTATGCTGCTGGTCAGGTATCTGCCTAGCAGATGTGGTGTGGCGTATATGGGTTTGTCCAAACGCAATGACACCGTCATGATAAATTGAAATCGAAACTGAAACAGGAGAAACAATGGAACAGAAGAGAAGACCGAGGCGTCAGTCACACAGAGAACCCACACCGTGAAGTGACGGCAAGTGGAGGATCAGGCCACTGACCAATACGCCTTCGTTTTCCACAGCAGTATGACCTCAGCAGTTTTCACTTCACGCCGCGGATATATCCGCGGTTTATGGGTAACTGCATTATCAACTGTCCAGCCACTTACTTGCATACGCTTACATCATTGCAAATGGCGATTGCCTTGATGAGTGTTGCTGAGATTTTTATGCGTTTTTTTCTTTCGTTTTGTAAAGCGAAAAGCTGTTGAGCGTGTCAACATGGCTGCCAGGACGTACGGTACAGAATTTAGTTTTGATTTTTCACGCAACGTCGACAATAGCAACTAGGAAAACATTATTGTTGGTCAACTGAAGTGATTCTGGTTATCCTGATGATGATTACATGCTACAAGGTATATCAACGGGAAGGGGGCGGGGTCGTGTCAGAAGTGAGTATAGAAAAAAATTACAATATTTTGGCTTGAAACCTTAATTTTGGGGTATTCATTTACGATGAAACCCTTCAAATGAAAGTTACGAGCCGAAACAGTGAGCCGTTTGTGTTGTACTATTGTGTGATAGTGTCTGGGTGGGAGGGTGTGTGTACTGGTGTATGTGAGTGTTTATGTATAGTGTTTATGTTCAAAACAACATGATAGTGGAGGAAACAACACAACTGCAATTAGTTGTAGTGTCTAACACATTTGCTGATATCCTAGCACCATTTCCATCCATCAAATAAACAAACTTTAAAAAAAAGTGTACTTTGTTCCAAACTGAAATGTGTTATCTTCCCCTGATTGGGAGTTATCTCATCCTGTCAACTTTAAAGTTATGATAATTACATTCTCAATTCAGTTTCCTTCAAGAAAACATACGTTTACACATTTTTAGCATGATTTTAATTTAGTGTTTACCGCGGCAACCGAATGGCATGCGTGCGCACACACATACAAACACATGCACACACGCGCACGCGCAAACGCACACATACACACACACGGGTTCGCACGCACGCACACACAATACGCCGCCCACCAACCTCCTCCACTTTACAACTCCTCTCCCTCCATACACACACACACACACACACACATATATGTATATATATATATTACACACACACACACAATATATATATATATATATATATATATATATATATATATATATATATATATGCATACGCACAATCAGCCGAATATGGCATGGCCTATCACCCCCTCTCTTGAACCTTACCCTTCCTTCTCCCTAGCAAACATCCACCCACACACAAACATGACCCAACAAACCTTCCCACACGCATACCCACTCCCCCACACACCAATCCACTCACACGCCTCAGCCCACCCCATACACATCTTCCGCCTCCCAACCCCCCCCCCCCCTCCGCCCCCCACCTCCACACTGACACACACAACCTCCCACCCATCATCACTTTTCCCCCGCCTCTCATCCTCACCCCTTTCAACACACCCCAGAAAAGTTATGAAGACAGTAACCTGCCCCTCCCCTCCCCCACACACGAAGAATGTTCATGACACTGACTCGGGACTGGGATGACGGATGATACAAGTTTTCCCTATCTCGTTCTCACTTCCCCTCCCTCCCTCTCTCACTGTCTGCAGTTCGCGTTATGATGTTCACGTGTGTTCCCTGCTTCTGTTGGTGCCTCGACATTGCTCTCCAGTCCTCTCTCTCTCTCTCCTCATAGCTCACACACGTATATCTCCCTTCCATGTTGCTTTCCTTTCGAGACTCCTGCTACAGTTCCATCTACTTCTAAATTGCAGTTCATCATTTGATGTGCTCGGTCTTATTTTTTGACTCACTTGTGTAAACAAAGTGAGTCTATGTTTTAACCCGGTGTTCGGCTCTCTCTCTCTCTCTCTCTCTCTCTCTGTGTGTGTGTGTGTGTGTGTGTGTGGTAAACTTTAACATTGCCATTTTCTCTACAAATACTTTGCCAGCTGACACCAAATTTGGAATAAAAATAGGAAAAATTCAGTTCTTTCCAGTCATCTTGTTTAAAACAATATTGCACCTCTGGGATGGGCACAAAAAAAATAAGAAAAGAAGCCAAATTATATGCAAACTGAATTTACTGTTATATTTATATCTGTTTATTCTCTAAACTTGGCACTTTGATCTGATATTCTGACACAACAACAAGAGCAGTCATTTTTTATCATTTTTTGTTCAAACAGGAACTTCTTTTGCTAAGCATGGAAGTTATATTTATTTTGGATGTCTTTGGTGCAGATAGTAAAAAAGGGAAATTATTATGTAATTAATGCTAGGGGGGAGAGGGTTAATTTGCTGATCTTTCTCATCTTAAACATTACATTTTGAAATTATACTCAATACATAAAAAGCTTGTGTGTTTTACTCTCAGTGTACAGGGCTTTCACTATGTTCATTCGCCCAAGTGGTCTTTTTCGGAAAATACTAAAATCAATACTACGAGTGGACTTTATAGATCTATTGGCTGAGCCCTGAAGGTCATGGGCAAAAATCAATTGCGTACACATATTTATACATATTCATAGCAGTTTACATAACTGATTTCAGACTGCTGGGAAACAGACCCTGGCCTGACTGATCCATTCCGGGGGGTTGAACCATGCATCTTGTTTATGGAATGTAACTGAACTTTATTTCTTATATGAAGTTGAATCCTTTTTCACTCAAACAAAAAGCAAATTTCAGTTTGAACAATCATTTGAAACAAATAGGCATGCACATTGTTAATATCTATATTCATTTTTAAAGCAAATTTGAGTTTGAACAATCATTTGAAACACATAGGCATGCACATTGTTAATATCTATATTTATTTTTTCACACTGTATTACACTTTTTCTCAACAATTATAAGCTTATAATTATGTAATTAACAGTTTTTGTTTTTCATACATAGTAAAAAGCTCACTGTTCAGTTACATCTTATGTATTTATATAAATACATGCATAAAATGTAACTGACCTATATTTATCATTTGAATTTTGATTTTCATGTGTGTGTGTGTGTGTGTGTGTGTGTGTGTGTGTTGGGTCTTACTGAATCAGGGTTATCACAAAATCTGTAATATGATGAAAATGTGTTGTGAATGTCCTTTTTTCTAATACTAATTGTAATCATAAAGCAGACAGAGACATTGTTAATACCCATATTTTTTCACATTGTATTAATTGTTTTCTCTATGATTAAGCTTATAATGCATTACGTAATAGTTTAACAAAAAGTTTAGTTGCATCTTATATATTTATACATGTATAAAATGTAACTTCACTTTATTACCTATCTTGTGTGTGTCTGTGCGTGTCTGTATGTTTGTTCACACTTAGGTGCATTTCCTCTTTCATTTAAACAAAAGCAAGTGTGAGTTAGAAATGATTTTTTTTCCTTTATGACTTTAATTTTGAAAACAAAAGTGAAAAAAAAAAGATTAAAATAAACAATGTGAAATCCAACACAACTTTGTGTGGTCTATATTTCTATGTTGGGAGGTGCACATGACTTTTGTTTTGCAACTGATTTTGTGTGTGTTTTGATTCAATTGTTGTAGTAAGTGCGTGTCACAAGTGAGTCTTGAAGGCCTTGCCTCTCTTGTTTCACATTGTATTAATTGTTTTCTCTATGATTAAGCTTATAATGCATTACGTAATAGTTTAACAAAAAGTTCAGTTACATCTTATATATTTATACATGTATAAAATATAACTTAACTTTATTACCTATCTTGTGTGCGTCTGTGTGTGTCTGTATGTTGGTCACAAGTAGAAGGCAAAGTGGGGTGGGAAGGAGGAGAAAGAATGGAGACAATCAGCCATCACATCCAAAGGCATGTTTGAATAGATGGGTTTTCAAGTTTGTTTTCAAAGAGGACAGTGTTGGTAAGTGAAGAGAGATCCAGAGGAAGAGAATTCCAGACAGAAGGTGCTTGATAAGGAAAGGTCCTTCAGCCAAATGTGTTCGAAGAGGTTTTGGGTACTCGAAGGAGCTTTTCAGCAGAAGACCTGAGAGAACGGGAAGGGGTGTAAGTATAAGTAAGTAAGAAGGGAGAGATCGTTCAAAGTGGCGAAAGGCCAATATGGCAAGTTTGTACTGAATTCTGTACTGGGTGGGTAACCAATGAACTTGACGTAAAAGTGGGTTAACGCGATCCTTTTCTGACTTTCTGATTCTAGCAGTATTGTTCAAAACCATCTAAGGCGTGACAACAAATCAGAAGACAGACCAGTAAGTACTGAATTGCAGTAGTGAATGCGACTTAGGACCAAGAAACAAACAAGTTCAGTGGTTGCTTCAATAGTTAGATATGGTCGAATGGTACGGATTTTCCACAGTTGGAAGTTTGCAGTTTAACATAAGTTACTGACATGGTCGTGCAAGGATAGAGCTGAATCAAATAAACGCACCCAGGTTTCTGACGGAATTTTGAAAGTTGATATCAGCATTGCGGACAGTCAAATACATAAAAAGACAGACAGATAAAAGGACAGACAGACAGACAGGCTAATCAGAGAGAAAGAAATGCAAGCGTGAATGTGTGTCAATGACTGGAAAATATCGAAATAACATCTTCAAAAACAAACAAATGACATTCAGTGTAAATAAGGTTCCAACGGAGAAACAAATGTGTGGTGTAATCAGAGCGGATTTTCGAGCTATTGCTTCGTCGGACTATTGACACGTCGGACTATTGACACGTCGGACTATTGACACGTCGGACTATTGACACGTCGGACTATTGGACTGTGGCAGAAACTGAGAGGTGCAGTCGATTCAATTGTCTCTTAAGTTCATTCTAATTAATTCAGTATCCACTTTAAAATATTCCATATTCATTATGCAGTAAACAAGTCGATGGTTTGCCAGTGTCATTACGTGTGTTCTGTCCCGATTTTGTGTTTCTGTTGTATTGTGAAGCCATCAGCAGCTTCAAAAGTAAACTCGTTGATGAAGGTGGAGGGTGGCGTGTTGACATTCTGACCCATGATCCCTCATTTCTTCGTGTCGATGGTAATGATGATGATGTGGATACTGATATAGCGCCTGTCCTCGGTCAGAGACGAAGCTCTAAGCGCTTGACAATCACCGAGTCATTTGCACAACAGGCTACCTGCCTGGGTAGAGCCGACTGACAGCTGCCACTGGGGCGCTCATCATTCATTTCCTGTGTCATTAACTCAGGTTTTAGCCACACACACGCGTACTCATATAGACATGTAACATTTGACGTGTATAACCATTTTGTTTATTTACCCCACCGTGTAGGGTGTGTGCATGCTGGGTATGTTTTTGTTTCCATAACCCATCGAACGCTGACATGGATCTTTAACGTGCGTATTTGACCTTCTGCGTGCGTATACACAAGAAAGGGGTTCGGGCACTAGCAGGTGTACACATATGTTGACCTGGGAGATCGGAAAAATCTCCACCTTTTAACCACCAGTACCGTTACCGATATTCGAACCCATGACCCTCAGATTAAGGGTCCAACTCTTAACCACTCGGCTATTGCGCCCGTCAGGCTGAAACCAAAGAAGGCCTTGACCTTGACTTACCTGCCCTACAAGCTCTGGAGGTCTTTCGTGTTGTAGGAACGTGCGGCACCATCGCCAACCGCATCAACATGTGCTGTTGACTTTGATTTTTGCATGGGGATACATGTGTGTGTGTGCGTGCGTGCGTGCATGTGTGTGGTATCGTGTCTGTGTATGCATGAGTCAGTCACATGTACAATGGATATTAGAGAACGGGTTTGAGGAAAACGTTTAAAGATATTTTATCTGCAGAGACTCAGAGAGAAAGTACAGACTGTGAAAAAGCTGACTAAGTAGAAAAGAGAAAGGAAAAAGCCTTCAGTAATGCAATAAGTGGTGCAGCAATAACCTGAAGGCAATGGCTATTAGAGGCAACACGATTACCTGCTGGGGCATGTAACAGTGCACTGTACAAACACACACATTCCCCCATCTATCCTACATCTCAAGCTTGGAAAAACAATTTTGACAGAACATCTCTCCGTCCGTCTGTTTGTGTGTGTGTCTGTCTTTCTGTCCTCTCTATGTCCCCCCCTGTCCTAGATTTAGCCACTTGTCTGTTGTGGGCTTTTTTCCATAGTACCAGTACCTGGACACAGCCAGCACTCACCATTGTCACATTCTCGGCAAAGGCCGACAACACTTGGAGTTTTGTTCCCGCTTCAAATATTTAGTGGACAGGAGTAGTTCAACAGTAAAGGCGTTTGTTTGGTAAATCATGATGGAATGTGAATACAAGTGGAGACTAAATTAGAGGCCTTTAGAACGGGACAGGACAGCCTTCAAACATAGTTACATTTCTCCAAAACAGCTTGTGATCTCAAGTTTTATTTTACCGTGCCGTCCTCAGCACCAGAAAGATGCATGGTTCACTGACGGACTTTCTTTTCCCTTCGTCCTTCCCCTCTCTTTTCACCGCCATAGTCTCTGTCATTCGTTTCCACTCTCACAGCCACACCCTGGCTGCCAGTAACTCTACATGGTGCTATTAGTGCAGAGGACAGCCACCACATACTGTTATTGCCATTGTATTTGAACTTATCTGCTCTGAGAGATTAAACAATAAGATTAACTCTGTTAATTAGAGAACACTTACTACGTAGGACACCACCTACTCAATCAATTGCTGATGCCAACAATTGCTCTGCAGTGGTGTCAGACATGGATGAAAAGTGAAAACTGACAGTGAACATATAAAACTAATATAGCTGCTATACGAGGAAATCAGTGATACCGATGGCGCTGTGGAGGTGTTTTTCAGCTGGACACAGAAGACACGGACATTGTTGAGGACTTTGTGAAGTGCTTGGCGTTTGACTGTTGTCCCAGTCAGTTCCGGGTAGAAACCAGCCACTTTATTCAAGTGGCAAACGCAGGCAACGGGGTACGAGCTCCACCCCTCCCAGTCGGCAGTACGTAATGGTTGACGGTTGAGTGGGATTGGAAAACAAGGGCAGGTAATTCAGGGATACAGATTTAACCCTCCGCCACCTCCCCATCACCGCCCCCACACCCACACCACAGGACGAGAGCAGCTTGGTGCTGTCACAGACCCTGTAAGCCCACGATTTCTCGCACTTTAACAGATATCGTGGGACTGCGAGAAAGTGTGGTCGTTTCTCAAGTGCGATAAATTGTGGGAGTTGAGGGAGAGGGGGGGGGGGGGGACGAGTTCCCACAAAGCGTAAGACAGCGTGGAAAGCGCCTTATTTCAATAAAGAAAATATTTGTCATCGGAGTTTGGGTTCTTGTCTTTTCCAAATGCAAATCTAAGAGAAAAATGAGAGAAAGAAATTGAAACGACAAAGACGATCATGATAATGACAGTGGCGTTAGCGAGGACATCAACAAAAGACGGTGAAGGTGATGGCACAGTACTGGTTAAAAAAGGGTGTGAATGTATGTGTATATCAGTGAGTGAGTGAGTGAGTGAGTGAGTGAGTGTGTGAGTGTGTGAGTGTGTGTGTGTGTGTGTGTGTGTGTGTGTGTGTGTTTACTTGGCTGGTTGATGTGTTCTTTTCTTTCACTCTGTCTTCAACATAATATCTTCATGTTCTGAGTCTCTTCTATGAAACTGACAATCTATTTTCAGTGCAGTCTTGCATGCGAAAGGATGCTGACACAAACAGACGAACAAATGAGCGAGCATGAAATGCAGAACATCTAAAACCAATGTGACAGAAAGGATTGGATCACAACAAACATCAAAACTGTCTGGTCCAGTTTTCACGCTCCCTACGTGTGGGTAAAGCACTGTGAAACATCTTGTTTGCTGTCACATTTATGTAGAGAGTTGAATCATTTTGATGTTTTCCCAACATCCCTCGCGAAATATTCGCTTAAAGTCTTATTTAATTATATTATATTAGATTAGATAAGATTAGATTTATGTTTGATTTATACACATTGCTTATATTTCGTTGCTTGCTATTGATTCCGATGTTGAATTTGCATTGCAGTGATCCATCTTATGTAAAATACAATAAATAGATGTGTTTCGGTGTCATTTCTGTTGATGCCTTCACTAGCGCCACTGTCAATGTCATTATTCTCGTTGTCATCGCCGCCACCTTTTTCTTTTCTTTTCCTCTCTCATTTTCTCTGAGTTTTGCATTGGGAAAAGGCAAGAAACCAACTCCGATGAAAAAGGAAACATTTTTGATAAAAAAATAAGGGGGACTTCTCACACATTATGAGAAACCGTGGGGCGTCCCGCACGATTTCTCGCAGCTGGGAGAAAAGATGGGAGGGGAACGACCACACTTTCTGCAGTGCCACGAGTCCTCTCAAAGTGAGATAAATCGTGGGATTGCGAGAAATCGTGGACTTACAGACACTGTGCAATCACGCGACGTACGCCACTCTCCTCATTTCTGCCACCCACCCTCTCCCACCCAGCCCTCACTGCCCCCGTACACACACACACACACACACACACACACGAAAAGCACGCGTGATTGCAGGAAGGAGCGA
>NC_134897.1:5810703-5893203 GCF_041734735.1 Babylonia areolata
CCCCTGACATCCCTACAAATACACAGCTATCTCTCCAGAACCCCTGACATCCCTACAAATACACAGCTATCTCCCCAGCACCCCTGACATTCCTACAAATACACAGCTATCTCTCCAGCACCCCTGACATTCCTACAAATACACGGCTATCTCCCCAGCACCCCTGACATCCCTACAAATACACAGCTATCTCCCCATCACCCCTGACATCCCTACAAATACACAGCTATCTCCCCAGCACCCCTGACATCCCTACAAATACACAGCTATCTCCCCAGCAACTCTGACATTCCTACAAATACACAGCTATCTCCCCATCACCCCTGGCATCCCTACAAATACACAGCTATCTCCCCAGCAACTCTGACATTCCTACAAATACACAGCTATCTCTCCAGCACCCCTGGCATCCCTACAAATACACAGCTATCTCCCCAGCACCCCTGACATTCCTACAAATACACAGCTATCTCCCCAGCACCCCTGACATCCCTACAAATACACAGCTATCTCCCCAGCAACCCTGACATTCCTACAAATACACAGCTATCTCCCCAGCACCCCTGACATCCCTTCCAATACACAGTTATCTCCCCAGCACCCCTGACATCCCTTCCAATACACAGCTATCTCCCCATCACCCCTGACATCCCACGGCTATCTCCCCAGCACCCCTGACATCCCTACAAATACACAGCTATCTCCCCAGCACCCCTGACATCCCTACAAATACACAGCTATCTCTCCAGCACCCCTGACATCCCTACAAACACACAGCTATCTCCCCAACACCCCTGACATCCCTACAAACACACTATCTCACCAGCACCCCTGACATCCTTACAAACACACCTATCTCCCCAGCACCCCTGACATCCCTACAAACACACAGCTATCTCCCCAGCACCCCTGGCATTCCTACAAATACACAGCTATCTCCCCATCACCCCTGACATCCCTACAAATGCACAGCTATCTCCCCATCACCCCTGACATCCCTACAAATACACAGCTATCTCCCCAGCACCCCTGACATTCCTACAAACACACAGCTATCTCCCCATCACCCCTGACATCCCTACAAATGCACAGCTATCTCCCCATCACCCCTGACATCCCTACAAATACACAGCTATCTCCCCAGCACCCCTGACATTCCTACAAACACACAGCTATCTCCCCAGCACCCCTGACATCCCTACAAATACACAGCTATCTCTCCAGAACCCCTGACATCCCTACAAATACACAGCTATCTCCCCAGCACCCCTGACATTCCTACAAATACACAGCTATCTCTCCAGCACCCCTGACATTCCTACAAATACACGGCTATCTCCCCAGCACCCCTGACATCCCTACAAATACACAGCTATCTCCCCATCACCCCTGACATCCCTACAAATACACAGCTATCTCCCCAGCACCCCTGACATCCCTACAAATACACAGCTATCTCCCCAGCAACTCTGACATTCCTACAAATACACAGCTATCTCCCCATCACCCCTGGCATCCCTACAAATACACAGCTATCTCCCCAGCAACTCTGACATTCCTACAAATACACAGCTATCTCTCCAGCACCCCTGGCATCCCTACAAATACACAGCTATCTCCCCAGCAACTCTGACATTCCTACAAATACACAGCTATCTCCCCATCACCCCTGACATCCCTACAAATACACAGCTATCTCCCCATCACCCCTGACATCCCTACAAATACACAGCTATCTCCCCAGCACCCCTGACATCCCTACAAATACACAGCTATCTCCCCAGCACCCCTGACATCCCTACAAATACACAGCTATCTCTCCAGCACCCCTGACATCCCTACAAATGCACAGCTATCTCCCCTGCCCCGGGCCTGCACTATGAAAACGACAGCAGGCTAGACAACACAGTGTCACACGCCTTTGAAACACAGCCATCCAGAACAACAGATCCTGTCAACTTGATATCATCTTTATAATCAAGATCAGAGCATGTGTGTTGAATCAATATTATTCATATCATACAATTTAATATAGATCTGAATACTATGACATGTCTTGTGAATTTGAACTTTGATATTGAATTTCTTCAAACTCGCTCACACACACACACACATGAGAGAGAGAGAGAGAGAGAGAGAGAGAGAGAGAGAGAGAGAGAGAGAGAGAGAGAGAGAGAGAGAGAGAGAGAGAGAGAGAACGAACGAACGAACGAACGAACGAACGAACGAACGAACGAACGATTTATTCAATATAAGGCCATTGCCCCATTTGAAGGGGTTAAACAAAAGTAAAGAAACTTTTCTACCTTATATAATGTTATGAATAGAGAGAGAGAGAGAGAGAGAGAGAGAGAGAGAGAGAGAGAGAGAGAGAGAGAGAGAGAGAACAAGAAAAAATATGTCTCTGTGTGTGTGTGTGTGTGTGTGTGTGTGTGTGTGTGTGTGTGTGTGTGTGTGTGTGTGTGTGAGGTTCTGTGTCAATAATTGAGCACAAAATAGTTGTGTAATGTAGTTACTGAATTAGATGTGCATGAGAAAGAGACAGAGAGAGATTACAAGATAAAATTATTTATTCATGAGGATAATAGATATACGATGAATGAAAGTTTGCTGTGTTCATATATATATATATATATATATATATATATATATATATATATATATATATATATATATATATAATTATGATTATTATATTATGTATTTGTGTACACATGTATATATATATATATAATTATGATTATTATATTATGTATTTGTGTACACATGTTTTGACCACAAAATTGATTCAAATGTGGAATGTATTTACTGAATTAGAGGTGCATGGCACACACACACACACACACACACACACACACACACAGAGATTACAAGAAAAAATCTTTATTCATGAGGATACATAAAAACTATATAGATGTAGCCGAGTGTTCAGCTGGCTACGATAACCTTAGTTCAACTCACAGCACATGCCGTAAAGCAGATGACAATTTTACTACAGTGACGGTGTCCAACCACTGACCTGTTGATGAATTCGCTGTACAAATTTGAAATGAAACCTGTTAGGCGTCTGGCCAGTCAGATTCACCAGTGTTGTGCTTGTGTCCACACGCTCGGTTGTCGCATACAGTCAGCTACCTAACATTCTACTGTAAGTACTTTGTAAGATGTGCTGATGACTTGTAAATTTAAGTTTCGACACATTACTCGTATTCATATGATGATATGTTGATATTGTCTTAGGTTGGCAAACTTGTTTCAATTATTGCTTTGACATCAGTCACAGGTCTGCTATGATTGATCTAGATAATTGTCATGCCATCATGTTAAGCTTGTACACAGTATTCCAGTTCATTCTTTCCAACGTCACAGTCAGTCTCAGTCACTGACGTAGAATGTTGATGCAAAAATCTTTGCTCAGCGCTCACTGATCTAGCGTTCGAACTGTTTTAGAATTTTCTCAGGATTCTTTCTTTGCTCACACTGATGAAGGTTAGGCGTTACTTAAACTACGTTTACACGGGATGCAACTAACTTGCAACCAATTTGCGACTAACTCTTTGAAACCAGCCGAGACTGGTGGAGACTGGTTGCCCCCGGTTGTGGCCCGTCGCTGCCGGTCTCAGAAACCAACGGATTTTCCCGATTTTTGGTTGCATGCTTGGTCGCAAGGCTCATTTTATTTCCACTCCAAGACCGATAATTTTTTTAGGGCCTTGCAACTAAACTGCGAAAAAACGGTCGCCGTCGGTTGCCACAGCTTGCCGCTCGTCTCAGCCTGTTTCCAACAGGAAATTGATGACGCAAGCGGCACGCGTGTCACGGATTTTTCTGTCTGGCTTGGCAGACGCTCGCAGCGTGGTTTCTCGTGTGTGTTGCCTAGTTAGTTGCACCGGAGATTAGAAAAGAGAGATAAACCACTTGCAGAAATTGCTGAAGCCAGGCAGCCTGCGCCGCGGCACGCATTCACTATTCATGAGCTGCCTTTGCCCCGCCCAAACGAAAGGAAAGCGTCAGTCGAACGCAGTCTCCTGAGTGATTTTATAATTTGGATTACACCTTTTTTCCCTTTTCTGTTTGCTTCATCCCACGCAGATGTCAAACTCAATTTTGTTGTGAATAACATTCCTAAATATTTATATGTATTGGTTACTTTTATTTCCCTATCACCACAGCACCATTTTTCACGAGTTGAAAGATGACCTCCATTGCGGAAAACTATAATATTGGTCTTAACGAGATTCACTGTTTGTTGTAGTCTGTCTGTTTCTTGCTTAAGGGCATTTAATTGATTTTGTAACCCTATGGGTGTGTCAGACAAGAGAACAACATCATCAGCAAATAGCATTAACAGCAAATCTGTTGCGCCAGGTATCATTTGTATTCCATGTCTCCCCTTCTTTGATAACTCCACTGCCAATTCACCGATGAGAAAGGAAAACAGCTGTGTGCTTGGCATACAACCTTGTTTAACCCCTTTGTCACGAACACATACAAGTACAGAATCGTAGATGCTTTTAACAGCCATGTAAAACTCCCGAGAGAGAGAGACAGAGACAGAGACTTAGAGAGAGAGATAGAGCACAATACAACGGTCTGCTCGGGCAACATGAAGCGTTCGTATATATATGAATTATATATATGATTATGTACATATTGATAGATTTAGATTTACATACTGATAGATCTATATGAAATTATGTATGTATGTATTCATGTATGTATGTATAGACAGATGTTAGAAGAGAGACAGAGCTGAATGTGTTTTATGTTTTGATATATATATATATATATATATTTTAAGAAATGGTGATGTAAACCAGAAAGTGTGAAGAAAATGTAGCGTTACGAAAACGCAGTTCAATAATTTATAACTGTCTCTCTCATGTGCAACATTGCGCTGGGGGAGGGGGCGGGGAGTTGGTGGTGGGGGGAGCTGCTTTATTTTCTTTTTATATTATCTACATTCAAGCAGATGCAAACGTGCTAAAAACCAAAGCAGAAATGAATCGGTTTTCATTGTATACAGCGAATCTTACTACACGTGGGAAATTCCAGGCGTAACTTAACTTTCGCTTTACTGCAGCTGAACCGTCGAACCGACCAGTTTCCTTCAGGTGGGGAAGGAGAGGGTGATTTACCCCCACCCTTCCGCACTGCGTGTGTGCCCCAAAACGGCTTCAGCACTGTTATAGACAGTAAGAAGGGGCCTGCCGCGAGTGGTTTATCTCTCTTTTCTAATCTCCGGTTGCACGTAAGTCGCCGCCTCCTGCGGAGGCCGTCCAGTCGCATGTACCAGCCTTGCAACCAAAATTCGAATTTGGTTGCAAGTTAGTTGCATCCCGTGTAAACGTAGCATTCCGCTTTCAGCAAGGAAATTTAAATGCTTTGTCTTTAACACAACTGGATGTCTTGTGTAAGTTCATTCACCACTTAATGGTCAAGCCATGCTAGTTATTTCAATCATTGTATTGAGTATTGACTATTTGTTTTCTCAGGTTAACTATTTAATATCAAAGCCATTGCTTATATTATTTTTTTCTAATATTTATGTATTATTTCATAGGTTGATATCAGTACTGCCAATTTCACAGTTACAGTGTACTTAGTCCTCTATAGTGTGTGTGTAGTACTCTGTTGTGGTGATTTCAATATAGTGCTACATGATAACTGATTCATTTGAATCACTGACACAGTATAAGCTTTACCAGATCTACACTGTTCGTGTACTTTTAGTAAGTCAGCTCAGTTTCAAAGATTTCATTTAAAATGTTAAAATATATTAGAAGTGTCATATTGTGTCAGTGTTTGGTCTTCACACATATGTGTTATGTTGTTGCTTATTGCAAACTGAGTTGTAGTCATTCCATGTTAATATGTGTACATGTGCTGACTATCCACTTGAATTACTGACATGTTGTGCCGATGACATTTGTTGTTTATGTCTTTTACAGGCACTGTTCTTTTCTTCTTTAAATATTGTAAAATAAAACAGTAGAAAAAACCCTTGTGACTGGCCTCTGTATGTCCTTGGCCTGTGTAAGGATCTTTTCCATCCTTTCACTTTCTATTTAGTTAATTCAGTAATTCTTTTGTATCGCCTTTAAATACCACTGAGGTACGGTTCATGTGTCAGAATACCATTGCTCATGTTTTTATTTCACTTCTGTTGTGATATACATATGTTTGGAGACAGCATCATGTTTTCACTCCTGATAAGGTATTGAGATATCTGAAAATCAGTGTATTATTTTTCTCGCAAAATAGATCTGTCTGAAAACAATGTATTCTTATTCAGTTTGCAAGGCACTGAGATGTATGAAGATCACACTGTAAAACATTACAAAGCTGAAGATAGGATCGTATTTTATTCCCCTGGCATACAAAATAGTTGGAGATCAATGTTCTAATTTCGCATCTTCTTATTAACTCTCTCCATACGAACGGCGAAAGAGACGACGTTAACAGCGTTTCTCCCCAATTACCACCATCAAAATATTACAAGCGGAAGGCTCTTAACACTGAAGAGGTGAATGTTGACAAAGAATACCACAATTCTGACGACGGAAGCTAAAGGTTGGGTCATTCAGACACCCACTGGACATCCGAGGGGTCTGTGTAGAGGAGAAGAGAGGACTGGCCGTACTGAGTGAGTTAATAGACGTCTAGAATTGTTCCAACTGGATCTGGATATACAAATGTTCGAACGTGAACTTGTACTTTCTCCCCATGTCGAGATACCCAGATATCTGAACTGCATTATTTTGTAATGTCGTTCTCGCAGGACTCTGACATTTTAATAGTATATTCACCCCCAACTCTTACTCTTGTAAGCCATACCGAGTTCTTCGAAGACCAATGTCAATGTCTTCTCCTGTCACGATTTTGGTACAGGCTAATCAGAAGATGAATGCATAATTTATCTTCCCGCAAAGCAAGATAGGGCGTTTCATATGGTCCTGCCATATCTTCATATTTGCTTTTTGTTGTGAGTGTCTTCAAGTGTCCTCAACCAACACTGCTGTCACGATTACCACTGTAGTGCACAGTCACATGGAGAACTCAGAACTCAGAAGAGGTTCAAACTACTTCGGCCTTCGGCCACAATAAAAGCAAAAGAAGGCATCAAATGATGAACTGGCAATTTAGAATATGGAAATGTAGCAGAAGTCCCGAAAGGAAACCATCAGGCAAGGGAGATGTACGTGTGAGTTGTGAGGGGATAGGAGGGAAGAGAGAGAAGGTGGGGAGAGGGGGGAAGGGAGAGATAGAGAGTAGGTGGGATGAGAAAGGAAGAGAGAGAGAGAGAGAGTAGGTGGAATGAGAGAGGAAGAGAGGGAGAGAGATAGGTGGGAGGAGAGAGAGAGAGTAGGTGGGATGAGAGAGGAAGAGAGAGAGAGAGATAGGTGGGAGGAGAGAGAGAGAGATAGGTGGGAGGAGAGAGAGACAGATAGGTGGGATGAGAGAGGAAGAGAGGGAGATAGACGGGAGGAGAGAGAGAGGTGGGATGAGAGAGAAAGAGAGGGAGAGAGTAGGTGGGATGAGAGAGAGAGAGATAGGTGGGAGGAGAGAGGAAGAGAGAGAGAGAGAGTAGGTGTGATGAGAGAGAGAGAGAGTAGGTGGGATGAGTGAGGAAGAGAGAGAGAGAGAGAGAGAGAGAGTAGGTGGGATGAGAAAGGAAGAGAGAGAGAGAGTAGGTGGGGTGAGAGAGAGAGAGAGATAGGTGGGAGGAGAGAGGAAGAGAGAGAGAGAGAGAGTAGGTGTGATGAGAGAGAGAGAGTAGGTGGGATGAGAGAAGAGAGAGAGAGAGAGTAGGTGGGATGAGAGAGGAAGAGAGAGAGAGAGAGTAGGTGGGATGAGAGAGGAAGAGAGAGAGAGAGAGAGAGAGAGAGAGAGAGTAGGTGGGATGAGAGAAGAGAGAGAGAGAGAGAGTAGGTGGGATGAGAGAGGAAGAGAGAGAGAGAGAGTAGGTGGGATGAGAGAGGAAGAGAGAGAGAGAGAGAGTAGGTGGGATGAGAGAGGAAGAGAGAGAGAGAGAGAGTAGGTGGGATGAGAGAGGAAGAGAGAGAGAGTAGGTGGGATGAGAAAGGGAGTGAGAGAGAGAGAGTAGGTGGCATGAGAGAGGAAGAGAGAGAGAGTAGGTGGGATGAGAGAGGAAGAGAGCGAGGGTAGGTGGGATGAGAAAGGGAGTGAGAGAGAGAGAGAGTAGGTGGCATGAGAGAGGAAGAGAGAGAGAGTAGGTGGGATGAGAGAGGAAGAGAGAGAGAGAGAGTAGGTGGGATGAGAGAGGAAGAGAGAGAGAGTAGGTGGGATGAGAGAGGAAGAGAGAGAGAGAGTAGGTGGGATGAGAGAGGAAGAGAGAGAGAGTAGGTGGGATGAGAGAGGAAGAGAGAGAGAGAGAGTAGGTGGGATGAGAGAGGAAGAGAGAGATAGGTGGGATGAGAGAGGAGGAGAGAGAGAGAGCAGGTGGGATGAGAGAGGAAGAGAGAGAGAGAGAGAGAGTAGGTGGGATGAGAGAGGAAGAGAGAGAGAGAGAGAGTAGGTGGGATGAGAGAGGAAGAGAGAGAGAGAGTAGGTGGGATGAGAGAGGAAGAGAGAGAGAGAGAGTGGGTGGGAGGAGAGAGAGAGTAGGTGGGAGGAGAGAGAGAGAGAGTAGGTGGGAGGAGAGAGAGAGAGAGAGAGTGGGTGGAAGGAGAGAGAGAGAGTAAGCGGGAGGGGATAGAGAGAGAGATAGAGTAGGTGGGAGGAGAGAGAGAGAGAGAGTGGCTGGGAGGAGAGAGAGAGAGAGTAGGTGGGAGGAGAGAGAGAGTGGGTGGGAGGAGAGAGAGAGAGAGAGTGGGTGGGAGGAGAGAGAGAGAGAGTAGGTGGGAGGAGAGAGAGAGAGAGAGTGGGTGGAAGGAGAGAGAGAGAGAGAGAGTAGGTGGGAGGAGATAGAGAGTAGGTAGAGAGAGAGAGAGACAGTAGGTGGGAGGAGAGAGAGAGAGAGATAGGTGGGAGAGAGAGAGAGAGAGAGAATAGGTGGGAGGAGAGAGAGAGAGTAGGCGGGAGGGGATAGAGAGTGAGTAGGTGGAGAGAGAGAGAGACAGTAGGTGGGAGGAGAGAGAGAGAGAAGGTGGGAGGGGATAGAGAGACAGTAGGTGGGAGGAGAGAGAGAGAGAGTAGGTAGTTGGAGAGAGAGTAGGTGGGAGAAGAGAGAGAGAGTAAGCGGGAGGGGATAGAGAGAGAGAGTAGGTGGAGAGAGAGAGACAGTATGAGGGAGGAGAGAGAGAGAGAGAGTAGGTGGGAGGAGAGAGAGAGAGAGTAGGTGGGAGGGGATAGAGAGAGTAGGTGGAAAGAGAAACAGTGGGTGGGAGAAGAGAGAGAGAGAGAAAGAGAGAGAGAGAGAGTGGGTGGGAGGAGAGAGAGAGAGAGTAGGTGGGAGGAGAGAGGAGAGAGAGAGTAGGTGGGAGAGAGAGAGTAGGTGGGAGGGGATAGAGAGAGAGTAGGTGGAGAGAGAGACAGTAGGTGGAGAGAGAGACAGTAAGCGGGAGGGGATAGAGAGAGAGAGAGTAGGTGGAGAGAGAGAGACAGTATGTGGGAGGAGAGAGAGAGAGAGTGGGTGGGAGGAGAGAGAGAGAGTAGGTGGGAGGAGAGAGAGAGAGTAGGTGGGAGGAGAGAGAGAGAGTAGGTGGGAGGGGATAGAGAGAGTAGGTGGAGAGAGAGACAGTAGGTGGGAGGAGAGAGAGAGAGAGAGAGTAAGTGGGATGGGATAGAGAGAGTAGGTGGAGAGAGAGTAGGTGGGAGGAGAGAGAGAGAGTGAGAGAGTGGGAGGGAGGAGAGAGAGATAGAGTAGGTGGGAGGAGAGAGAGAGAGTAGGTGGGATGGGATAGAGAGAGTAGGTTGAGAGAGAGACAGTAGGTGGGAGGAGAGAGAGAGAGAGAGAGTAGGTGGGAGGAGAGAGAGAGAGAGAGAGTAGGTGGGAGTAGAGAGAGAGTAGGTGGAGAGAGAGAGAGTGGGTGGGAGGAGAGAGAGAGAATGTGGAGAGAGAGACAGGTGGGAGGAGAGAGAGAGAGTGGGTGGGAGGAGAGAGAGAGTATGTGGAGAGAGAGACAGGTGGGAGGAGAGAGAGGGAGAGTAGGTGGGAGGAGAGAAGAGAGAGAGAGAGAGTAGGTGGGATGAGAGAGGAAGAGAGAGAGAGAGAGTAGGTGGGATGAGAGAGGAAGAGAGAGAGAGAGAGAGTAGGTGGGATGAGAGAGGAAGAGAGAGAGAGTAGGTGGGATGAGAGAGGAAGAGAGAGAGAGTAGGTGGGATGAGAAAGGGAGTGAGAGAGAGAGAGTAGGTGGCATGAGAGAGGAAGAGAGAGAGAGTAGGTGGGATGAGAGAGGAAGAGAGCGAGGGTAGGTGGGATGAGAAAGGGAGTGAGAGAGAGAGAGAGTAGGTGGCATGAGAGAGGAAGAGAGAGAGAGTAGGTGGGATGAGAGAGGAAGAGAGAGAGAGAGAGTAGGTGGGATGAGAGAGGAAGAGAGAGAGAGAGTAGGTGGGATGAGAGAGGAAGAGAGAGAGAGTAGGTGGGATGAGAGAGGAAGAGAGAGAGAGAGTAGGTGGGATGAGAGAGGAAGAGAGAGATAGGTGGGATGAGAGAGGAGGAGAGAGAGAGAGCAGGTGGGATGAGAGAGGAAGAGAGAGAGAGAGAGAGAGTAGGTGGGATGAGAGAGGAAGAGAGAGAGAGAGAGAGTAGGTGGGATGAGAGAGGAAGAGAGAGATAGGTGGGATGAGAGAGGAAGAGAGAGAGAGAGTAGGTGGGATGAGAGAGGAAGAGAGAGAGAGAGAGTGGGTGGGAGGAGAGAGAGAGTAGGTGGGAGGAGAGAGAGAGAGAGTAGGTGGGAGGAGAGAGAGAGAGAGAGAGTGGGTGGAAGGAGAGAGAGAGAGTAAGCGGGAGGGGATAGAGAGAGAGATAGAGTAGGTGGGAGGAGAGAGAGAGAGAGAGTGGCTGGGAGGAGAGAGAGAGAGAGTAGGTGGGAGGAGAGAGAGAGTGGGTGGGAGGAGAGAGAGAGAGAGAGTGGGTGGGAGGAGAGAGAGAGAGAGTAGGTGGGAGGAGAGAGAGAGAGAGAGTGGGTGGAAGGAGAGAGAGAGAGAGAGAGAGTAGGTGGGAGGAGATAGAGAGTAGGTAGAGAGAGAGAGAGACAGTAGGTGGGAGGAGAGAGAGAGAGATAGGTGGGAGAGAGAGAGAGAGAGAGAATAGGTGGGAGGAGAGAGAGAGAGTAGGCGGGAGGGGATAGAGAGTGAGTAGGTGGAGAGAGAGAGAGACAGTAGGTGGGAGGAGAGAGAGAGAGAAGGTGGGAGGGGATAGAGAGACAGTAGGTGGGAGGAGAGAGAGAGAGAGTAGGTAGTTGGAGAGAGAGTAGGTGGGAGAAGAGAGAGAGAGAGTAAGCGGGAGGGGATAGAGAGAGAGAGAGACAGTATGAGGGAGGAGAGAGAGAGAGAGTAGGTGGAAGGAGAGAGAGAGAGAGTAGGTGGGAGGGGATAGAGAGAGTAGGTGGAAAGAGAAACAGTGGGTGGGAGAAGAGAGAGAGAGAGAAAGAGAGAGAGAGAGAGTGGGTGGGAGGAGAGAGAGAGAGAGTAGGTGGGAGGAGAGAGGAGAGAGAGAGTAGGTGGGAGAGAGAGAGTAGGTGGGAGGGGATAGAGAGAGAGTAGGTGGAGAGAGAGACAGTAGGTGGAGAGAGAGACAGTAAGCGGGAGGGGATAGAGAGAGAGAGAGTAGGTGGAGAGAGAGAGACAGTATGTGGGAGGAGAGACAGAGAGAGTAGGTGGGAGGAGAGAGAGAGAGTAGGTGGGAGGGGATAGAGAGAGAGTAGGTGGAGAGAGAGACAGTAGGTGGAGAGAGAGACAGTAAGCGGGAGGGGATAGAGAGAGGGAGAGTAGGTGGAGAGAGAGAGACAGTATGTGGGAGGAGAGACAGAGAGAGTAGGTGGGAGGAGAGAGAGAGAGTAGGTGGGAGGAGAGAGAGAGAGTAGGTGGGAGGGGATAGAGAGAGTAGGTGGAGAGAGAGACAGTAGGTGGGAGGAGAGAGAGAGAGAGAGAGTAAGTGGGATGGGATAGAGAGAGTAGGTGGAGAGAGAGTAGGTGGGAGGAGAGAGAGAGAGTGAGAGAGTGGGAGGGAGGAGAGAGAGATAGAGTAGGTGGGAGGAGAGAGAGAGAGTAGGTGGGATGGGATAGAGAGAGTAGGTTGAGAGAGAGACAGTAGGTGGGAGGAGAGAGAGAGAGAGAGAGTAGGTGGGAGGAGAGAGAGAGAGAGAGAGTAGGTGGGAGTAGAGAGAGAGTAGGTGGAGAGAGAGAGAGTGGGTGGGAGGAGAGAGAGAGAATGTGGAGAGAGAGACAGGTGGGAGGAGAGAGAGAGAGTGGGTGGGAGGAGAGAGAGAGTATGTGGAGAGAGAGACAGGTGGGAGGAGAGAGAGGGAGAGTAGGTGGGAGGAGAGAGAGAGAGTGGGAGGGGGGAGAGAGAGAGAGTAGGTGGAGAGAGAGAGAGAGAGAGTAGGTAGGAGGAGAGAGAGTAGGTGGGAGGAGAGAGAGAGAGAATAGGTGGGAGGAGAGAGAGAGAGAGAATGTGGAGAGAGAGACAGGTGGGAGGAGAGAGAGAGCGAGTGGGTGGGAGGAGAGAGAGAGAGAGTATGTGGAGAGAGAGACAGGTGGGAGGAGAGAGAGAGAGTGGGAGGGGGGAGAGAGAGAGAGTAGGTGGAGAGAGAGAGACAGTAGGTGGAGAGAGAGAGAGTGGGTGGGAGGAGAGAGAGTAGGTGGGAGGAGAGAGAGAGTAGGTGGGAGGAGAGAGAGAGAGAGTAGGTGGGAAGAGAGAGAAAGAGAGTAGGTAGGAGGAGAGAGAGTATGTGGGAGGAGAGAGAGAGAGTGGGTGGGAGGAGAGAGAGAGAGAGAGAGTATGTGGGAGGAGAGAGAGAGAGAGAGTGGGTGGAGAGAGAGAGAGTAGGTAGGAGGAGAGAATGTGGGAGGAGAGAGAGAGAGTATGTGGGAGGAGAGAGAGAGAGAGTATGTGGGAGGAGAGAGAGAGAGTAGGTGGGAAGAGAGAGAAAGAGAGTAGGTAGGAGGAGAGAGAGTGTGTGGGAGGAGAGAGAGAGAGAGAGAGTATGTGGGAGGAGAGAGAGAGAGAGAGTGGGAGGAAAGAGAGAGAGAGTTGGTGGGAGGAGAGAGAGAGATAGGTGGGAGGAGAGAGAGAGATAGGTGGGAGGAGAGAGAGAGAGTAGGTGGAAGGAGAGAGAGAGAGAGTAGGCGGGAGGGGATAGAGAGTGAGTAGGTGGAGAGAGAGAGACAGTAGGTGGGAGGAGAGAGAGAGAGTAGGTGGGAGGAGAGAGAGAGATAGGTGGGAGGAGAGAGAGAGAGTAGGTGGAAGGAGAGAGAGAGAGTAGGTGGGAGGATAGAGAGAGAGATAGGTGGGAGGAAAGAGAGAGAGATAGGTGGGAGGAGAGAGAGAGAGAGAGAGAGAATAGGTGGGAGGAGAGAGAGAGTAGGCGGGAGGGGATAGAGTGAGTAGGTGGAGAGAGAGAGAGTAGGTGGGAGGAGAGAGAGAGAGTAGGTGGGAGGAGAGAGAGAGATAGGTGGGAGGAGAGAGAGAGAGTAGGTGGGAGGAGAGAGAGAGAGTAGGTGGGAGGAGAGAGAGAGAGTAGGTGGGAGGAGAGAGAGAGTAGGTGGAAGGAGAGAGAGAGAGTAGGTGGGAGGAGAGAGAGAGAAAATTGGTGGAGAGAGAGAGTAGGTGGGAGGAGAGAGAGAGAGAGTAGGTGGGAGGAGAGAGAGAGAGAGTAGGTGGGAGGAGAGAGAGAGAGTAGGTGGGAGGAGAGAGAGAGACAGTAGGTGGGAGGAGAGAGAGAGTGGGTGGGAGGAGAGAGAGTAGGTGGGAGGAGAGAGAGACAGTAGGTGGAGAGACAGTAGGTGGGTGGAGAGAGAGAGAGAGAGAGTGGCTGGGAGGAGAGAGAGACAGTAGGTGGGAGGAGAGAGGGAGAGAGAGAGATAGTTGGGAGGAAAGAGAAAGAGTAGGTGAGAGGAAAAGAGAGAGAGAGAGAGCAGTTTGGAGGAGAGAGAGAGTAGTTGGGAGGAGAGAGGGAGAGTAGGTGGGTGGAGAGAGAGAGAGAGAGAGAGTGGCTGGGAGGAGAGAGAGACAGTAGGTGGGAGGAGAGAGGGAGAGAGAGAGATAGTTGGGAGGAAAGAGAAAGAGTAGGTGAGAGGAAAAGAGAGAGAGAGAGAGCAGTTTGGAGGAGAGAGAGAGTAGTTGGGAGGAGAGAGGGAGAGTAGGTGGGAGTAGAGAGAGAGAGAGAGTAGGTGGGAGAGAGAGGAAGAGAGAGAGTAGGTGTGAGGAGACAGAGAATGTGGGAGGGGAGAGAGAGAGAGAGTTGAGGAGAGGAGAGAGAGAGTTGGTGGGAGGAGAGAGGAAGAGTGAAGATAGGTGGGAGGAGAGAGTGAGAGAGAGTGTTGGTGGGAGGAGAGAGGAAGAGAGACAGAGAACATGTGGGAGGAGAGAGAGAGAGAGTGTGTGTGTGTAGGTGGGAGGAGAGAGGGAGAGAGAGAGAGAGTAGATGGGATGAGAGAGGAAGAGAGAGAGAGGTGGTGGGATGAGAGAGGAAGAGAGAGAGAGTAGATGGGATGAGAGAGGAAGAGAGAGAGAGAGTAGGTGGGATGAGAGAGAGAGAGAGTAGGTGGGATGAGAGAGGAAGAGAGAGAGAGAGTTGGTGGGAGGAGAGAGAGAGAGAGAGTAGGTGGGATGAGAGAGGAAGAGAGAGAGTAGGTGGGATGAGAGAGGAAGAGAGAGAGAGTTAGTTGGTGGGAGGAGAGAGAGAGAGAGAGTAGGTGGGATGAGAGAGGAAGAGAGAGAGAGAGTAGGTGGGATTAGAGAGGAAGAGAGAGAGAGAGAGTAGGTGGGAGGAGAGAGGAAGAGAGAGAGAGAGGTGGTGGGATGAGAGAGGAAGAGAGAGAGAGAGTAGGTGGGATGAGAGAGGAAGAGAGAGAGTAGGTGGGATGAGAGAGGAAGAGAGAGAGAGTTAGTTGGTGGGAGGAGAGAGAGAGAGAGAGTAGGTGGGATGAGAGAGGAAGAGAGAGAGAGAGTAGGTGGGATTAGAGAGGAAGAGAGAGAGAGAGAGTAGGTGGGAGGAGAGAGGAAGAGAGAGAGAGAGGTGGTGGGATGAGAGAGGAAGAGAGAGAGAGAGTAGGTGGGATGAGAGAGGAAGAGAGAGAGAGAGAGAGAGAGAGTAAGTAGGATGAGAGAGGAAGAGAGAGAGATGTGGGAGTCCAGTAACTGGATTAAAGACAAAAACCAGACACTTCTCTATTCCCATAACTGCTTTTCTTTAATAAAATCGGGAACTGGATTTTTGAAAAAAAGCAAGACAGCACAAAACCACCTCCATTCCCATCATTCCATGATGCCCAAACACTACACACACACACACACACACACACACACACACACACACACACTGGCAGAACATGTATTTCTATTTCTTTCCACGCTGTTCGCGTCACATGTAAGCCCACACTCTCTGGAGTCCCACGCAGGGGACCCCATTCTTTCTGGCACTTTGCGAGAAATTGTGGTCGTTCCCCTGCGACGAATCGCAAGAAAGCGTGGAAAGTACCCTGATCAACGTTTAAAACATTTCCTTTGAGAAATGTTTTTGCTTCTCTTCTTCCAACACATCTTATCTCTCACTTCGATCATCCATCAGCTTGAACCGTCTCGGGTGTCGGGGGACGAAAGACCGGAGCAGTGAGCCGAAAGGCTTGGGGAGGTGGGATGTTTTGTGTTTTTTAAACTCTCTTTTACACTCTCAGTCTACATCTGGGTCTTCCTCTCGCCTCGAAACTTGGTGCTGTATGCTCGGCAACAAGATGGTGAATTGATATTATGTGTCAGGTGTCCAAACTATTTGAATTTCTGTTGGTTGATGGCTGGTGTTGCCCCTGATCCTGCTATTCCTGACCATATTGCGCCGACATATCATTAACTCACTCAGTACGGCCAGTCTTCTCTTCTCCTCTACACGGACCCCTCGGATGTCCAGTGGGTGTCTGAATGACCCAACCTTTAGCTTCCGTCGTCAGGATTGTGGTATTCTTTGTCAACATTCACCTCTTCAGTACAAGAGCCTTCCGCTTGCAATATTTTGATGGTGGTAATTGGGGTGAAATGCTGTTAACGTCGTCTCTTTCGCCGTTCGTATGGAGAGAGTTAAACAAGAGAGGCAAGGCCTTCAAGACTCACTTGTGACATGCACTTACTACAATAATTGAATCAAAACACACAAAAAATCAATTGCAAAACAAAAGTCATGTGCACCTCCCAACATAGAAATATAGACCACACAAAGTTGTGTTGGATTTCACATTGCTTTTTTTTTTTTTTCAAAATTAAAGTCACAAAGGAAAAAAATCATTTCTAGCTCACACTTGCTTTTGTTTAAATGAAAGAGGAAATGTACCTAAGTGTGACCAACATCCACACACACACAAGGTAGGTAATAAAGTTAAGTTACATTTTATACATGTATAAATATATAAGATGTAACTGAACTTTTTGTTAAACTATTACGTAATGCATTATAAGATTAATCATAGAGAAACAATTAATACAGTGTGAAAAAACTCAATATGGGTATTAACAATGTGCCTGTCTGCTTCATGATTACAATTAGTATTAGAAAAAATGACATTCACAACACATTTTCATTATATTACAGATTTTTGTGATAACCTTGATTCAGTAAGACCCAACACACACAGAGACACACACACACATATATATATATATATAACTTCAAAGTCATACATACAACTATTTGGGTTTGCAGCTGCATTACATGCTCACACATGAAAATCAAAATTCAAATGATAAATATAGGTCAGTTACATTTTATACATGTATTTATATAAATACATAAAATGTAACTGAGCAGTGAGCTTTTTACTATGTATGAAAAACAAAAACTGTTAATTACATAATTATAAGCTTATAATTGTTGAGAAAAAGTGTAATACAGTGTGAAAAAATAAATATAGATATTAACAATGTGCATGCCTATGTGTTTCAAATAATTGTTCAAACTCAAATTTGCTTTAAAAATAAATATAGATATTAATGTGCATGGCTATTTGTTTCAAATGATTGTTCAGACTCAAATTTGCTTTTTGTTTAAGTGAAAAAGGATTCAACTTCATATAAGAAATAAAGTTCAGTTACATTCCATACACAAGATGCATGGTTCATTCCCCCTGGAATGGATCAGTCAGGCCTGGGTCTGTTTCCCTGCAGTCTGAAATCAGTTATGTAAACTGCTATCAGTCATACTGTATTATTGTTACAGAACCTCACACACAGAGAGACACAGAGAGAGAGAGAGAGATGTGAACACAACAAACAACTCTTTCATTTAATAAATATATAATACGTATTTATCGATCCAAATCCAAGTTGTATGCTGAACAATTCCATTGACACCACATAGATCCCCATTTCTTTTCTTTTGTTCTTATTGTTTTGGACATAAAACAAATCCCTAAAAGTATTTAAAATCCTTGTCTTTACCACAACCTTCCATCTTCGATAAATCGTAAAAAAAAAAAATAAAAAAAAATAAAAAAAGAATAACGAAACAAATTTTGGGGCACAGTGTGCACGATAATCAGTCTGGACAGGTCGAGTTCCTTCGTCATATATACGATCGGCGGATCGAGTGTTCTCCGATATAATATATAGATCTGTCTCAATCAAAGTTTCAAAATTTCCTCATTTCCATCAACGGCTTTCCGGCTTCAATGAATCATAATGAACACTCCAGACATAAAAAGAAATCTGAAAAATCGGTAATCTCTTACGTTAGGCTTTGTGTCTTTCATATCATTGCTTGAATTACTGCAATCAGGCGATTAAATTCTATAAATTGCCAAAAAATACGTAAATCATCTTTTCATCTTCACCATCGAAAACCGAACTTGAGCAGATCTGTTAAGTGTTGCGCTGGCTTGTGCCAGACAATCTTAGCCACATCGGGTACACATTTCACTTATATCCAAAGAACACGTAGGAATACGTTTGTAATTGTCGAACTTTAAACATATTCCAGCCTTTTCCATGACCTTCCACCCAGATCCTTCATTACAAAAGCAAATACAGGATGCAGAACGATTGTTCGAGTTGGTGAAACAATCGTTCTCTATCGCAACCGTCACCGAACCGAGACCCAAGCCCTGAAGAAGTTCACAATAAATCTTTAAACCCCAAGGGAGAACGATTCCCACAGGGGACCAATGTTTCCAGGGAGAAGGCTGACGAAGAAGTGTCATCGAATTTTCAGCATGTTCATTCTCGTCTTTTTCAGCAGGTGCCCTTTTTGAAATACTCGTAGGCAATGAACACGTCGATGGCGTATTTCGTGTATTTTTGCGTGGTCTGTCCAAAATTTCTTCTCCTTTTTCTTTCTTTTTTTTCTTGTAAATGCGGGGGAAAAAACAACAACAACAAAAAGTAGTCTCATTACGCTAATCCAGGCAAACGTTAAACAGAGAAGGAGTGACCCAAGAAAATTTTGCCGGTTTGGAGGCTAAAAGAAGCTAACCGGATTATAAACGAAATAAAACGTTCACTATCCGGAAATACGATTTCATCTGGAAGACTTTAATCAAACGGACACACAGATAACTGAATAAGAGTTATTGTATAGACTAGCTCTTTTTACACACGTGAGCCAAAAATACACCTTTTACGTTGGAACTATTTAAATTTTGGTTGCTTTTCTGATTCATAATGGTTCAATATGGCTCAATATGCGCCCACGTGTTTGTCTGTGTGTGCCCAAGGCAACACACACACACACACACACACACACACACGTGCGTGCGCTTGCTTGCGTACACAGTAATCCCCCCCACCCCCCAACCCCCGCTCCCCGTCGATTTTTTTCCTACCCTCGTCTATTATCACTCACAGTGAAAAGACGTTAAACTAAAGAACGAACACACACACACACACACACACACACACACAAATCGTCGCGTTGTTTATTTCGACTCACCATTTCAAACTCGTGTGAACAACGTGATTCGAGAGTCATCCTCGCAAACCACCGCAAGAAGGTGGCCTTTCTATGTACGGTCGCTGGTATCACCCTGCTACTGTGAGCCGTCAATAAACTCTGGCAATCTATAAATTCCTGTCGCGGTGATTGAAGTTAGCCGGGAATATCAGTAAACAACTCAAATGACCCAAAAAGCAATTGAAAGAAACAACAACGGTTGAGTAGCAACGGTGTACAGAGCACTGGTGGCCATAGGAATGTCGCAGTGGTTCTACTGCCGGGTACACAGCTACACCCCTACACTCATAGTGTTTGGCGCTGACGGCACCGCTAATGAAATTAGCAAAAGAGATAGTGGAACACAGACAGTATAACCAGCGCCAGCATCAGAAGTGGGCCAGCAGAGACAAACCAGACAATGGTGCCGAGACATTCAGACGCCTGGGCAGAAGCGGACCAGCATGCCGACTGATGGTACACTTGTCACATGTTGACAAATGAAGCCTCTTATCACTGACTCTCAATCGATGAGAACCAGACACCCCTACCTCCAACCTACCCAGTTGCATCTATTATGATGCCATCGTGCTGGTCGGGACGTGTTCACAACTTCATTTCATCCTCCCAAAAAGTCGACATTGGTCATTTCCTTTGAGAACTTGCTCCCCAATGTGTGTGTCTGTGTCTGTGTCTGTGTGTCTGTGTCTAGTAAAAATAGAGACACGCTCAAAAGAGTCAGCAAAAGTTACAAGCCCGTTTTGAAGAAAGCAGGAAAGACGTGGAGAAAAATATGGCACAGAGAACTACGAAGTTTACGCCAAAGCAATTCAAGAGAACTATGCAACAGAATTAAAAAGAAAAAGAAAACATCATGTCCCATAAATTTTGAAGACATGTTTCACATTTCAGCAACCTTAACGTTAATGATAATGAACATATTGACAGTACAACGGCAATGCACATTATCAATTTAGATGATAATGATGATATTTTTAATGCATGCATTCCTGAAGATGAAATTACTTCAGCCATCAAAAGACTGAAGAAAGGCAAAAGTGCCGGTGAAGACATGATTCGTAATGAATATATCATCAACAGCGTTCCTTTGCTGACAGAAACATACTGTAAATTATTTAACAAAATACTGGACGAAGGTGTTGTACCAGAAAAATGGGTATCCGGCTTGATATTGCCATTGTATAAAGGCAAAGGTAATACACTTGACTATGATAATTATAGGGGAATAACTTTGCTCAGCTGTGTTGGAAAACTATTCAATACAGTGTTAAATGCTAGACTGACTGATTATATCAATACAAACAATATACTTTCAGGGGCCCAAGCAGGATTTAGACAGTCCCATTCTACATTAGATCAAATGTTTGTTTTGAAATCACTAATTGATATTTTCTTCATGAAAAAGAAGAAACTTTACTGTGCTTTTGTTGATTAAAAAAAAAGCCTTTGATTCAGTTTGGAAAAGTGGGTTATGGCAAAAACGTGTTCATGAAGGCGTGAATGGTAAAATTTTGCGTGTCATAATGAACATGTATGAGAGAATTAAGTCATGTGTGTTTTTAAATGATGAAAAATCTGATTTCTTTAGCATTTGTAAGGGTGTACGACAAGGAGAAAATCTCTCGCCTTTGCTTTTTTCTCTGTATCTCAATGATTTAGAGTTGTATATGACTGAGCATAAGAGTCCATCTGTTGATCTTTTATTTAATGTTAACATTTCAGAGTTAGATAATCACATGCGATTATTTGTACTGTTGTATGCAGATGACACAAGTTTACTTTCAGAGACGAAAGAATGATTACAACAGTCCCTCAATGTTTTTCACAAATATTGTTTAAAATGGAAACTAGTGGTCAATGTAAAGAAAACTAAAGTGATGATATTTAATTCTACAAACAAGCTAAAGCCCGTTTTTAAGTTTGGTGATGCATGTTTGGATGTTATCGATTCTTTTAAATATCTTGGCATCGAATTTAGTAGAAACGGAACTTTTTACAAAACTAAAAAAATGATTTATGAACAGGGCCAAAAAGCTATGTTTTCGTTACTTCAGTCAGTCAGAAATCAAGATTTACCTTTACGTATCATTCTGGACATGTACCAGTCTATGTTTGTTCCTATTTTGTTGTATGGTGCAGAAATATGGGGTTATGAAAATGTAGATATACTTGAAAAATTAGAATTGAAATTTTTGAAACGTTTGTTCAAACTGAACAGAAATACTATGACTCAAATTGTTTATGGAGAAACTGGTATTTATTCAATTAGTGTGTTAGTGAAAATGAGATTAGTTCGATTTTGGACCAGCTTAGCGATATCAAACACAAAAAAATATTCTGGGAAAATATATTTGATATTACTTGACTTATATCGAAATGGTATTTATTCTTCAAAATGGGTGAGTTGTATCAGATAAATTTTAATAGAAGCAGGGTATGACTGTGTTTGGGATGCTCAATTCTTCTAGGAGAGGGAATCTTTCTGCAAAAATGTCAACATTGCTTTGAGAGATACTTTTCAAAATCTATGGAGACATGCTCTAGAGGCGAGTAGTAAATGTTTGTTTTATCAAAATTTCAAAAGTGGATTTGGTAGAGAAAAATATATAAGTCAAATGCCTAATAATTACGTTATCAGCTTCTTCAGATTTCGAAGTAGTAATCATAAGCTGGAAATAGAAACAGGGAGACACAAAGGCATACCACGAGAGTTACGGCTTTGTAAGGTTTGTAACATGTCTGTGATTGGTGATGAGTTTCATTTTATAATGAAATGTCCCAATTATGATCAGTTACGAAATAGATATGTTCCTAAAAAATATTTGTCTCCAAAATCGGTTTTTATTTTTTGTAATATGCTCAAAGGAGGCAAAAAAGTCATTTTAGCTGTAAGTAAGATGATTAGATTTGCAAATGTTGCCTAGTTATATTTTTGGAGTTAAAAGACATTTGTGTTTTCTCAACTTTTATTTGACATTGTTGTGTATTTGGAAATGTTTGTTCTGGGCATGAAAAGTTTATTTTGCAGTAATTCTCCATACTCCAATAGGAGTGAAAGGATAATTAAAACTTGAAACGATGATTTGTGTGTGTTTGTGTGTGTGCAAAGCATTTGAAAAAGTCAAATATAAATGCTTGAGAAAGGCAGTTTTGCCGAAAATGTGTCTGTTTGATTTGTTGAATTTACTATTTCGAATGATTCTTGTTGTTTGGGATTAAAATTAAACCAACTGCTTAAGATATGATCTAAAATATGTAATACATAATGATCAAAACAGGCTACAGTTCTGTAACAGAGAACAGAATTTTACTCAAAATTTCGTTGACCCCCCCCCCCCCCCCCCCCCCCCCCCCCCCCCCCCCACACACACACACCACACACCGCCCCCCAAAAAAAACAAAACAAAACAACAACAACAAAAAAACAAACAAAAAAAACAAAAAAACAACAACAACAACAACAAAACAACAACAAAAAAACAACAACAACAAAACAACAACAAAAAAACAACAAAAACAACAACCAAAAACAAAAAAAAACCCATAGAAGATGACGATCCCACATTCGACCAAAGCAGCTCCGTTTATTTCTTTGTACCCCGGGGCATCTTGGAATTAAAAACAGTATCTGGTTTTGTTGGCAGCGTGTGTGTATGTTTTTATAGGTGTGTGTGTGTGTGTGTGTGTGCGTGCGTGCGTGTGTGCGTGTGAATGCGCGCGCGCGCGCACGCGCGCACGTGTGTGTCTATATGTGTCTGTGTGTCAGTGTCTGTGTCTCTGTGTCTGCCTATGTGTCTGTGTATTGTGTGCGTGCATGTCAGTATGTGTCTATCTGTCGGTGTGTTTGTGTACGCGGAAGCACTCGCAAACCTATCTCATCAGACGTAAGAGTGTATTTGCACTGGAAATCAGCCAAATGGGAAATCGTACACATTTATGTAGTTACGGATGGTCCCAGCAGTGTTTTCAATAAGACAGAGGTCCCGCGTGCAGCATGTATTTAGCAGCCGTAAAAGAATCCACAGCCCTGGGCAACCTGAAAGGGGAAACCTTTTTCTTCTTCTTTTTTTCTTTATAGAAAAATAAATATGATTTCATTCGGAGATTAAAAGCGCGCGAGAGAGAGAGAAAGAGGGGAGAGGACACACACACACACACACACACACACACACACACACACACACACACACACACACAGTATTGACATCAAACTACGAAGAACTGACATCAAACTACGACCAATCACTCTCTTCGATGAGAGCGATGACACCAAGTGCACTAAATTGTGGACATGAAAGGACAGCAAACAAAGCTGCATCATGATACATTCGATAGGATTTGAACCTATGACTCTCAAGTCGTCAATTAACAAACCATTTCTAGCTCGTCTGAATATCCTTTGATACTCTCACACCCTCATCCCTGCACTTTTCATAATTATCGACACTCGCATAAAATCAATCTCCCTTTCACAACCATTACTTTATGTAAATCAAGTCTTACTTATTCTAGGAGTTGGATATGGAATCATATACATGAAAATTTAAAAACTGCAATTTGAAAAATCTAAAGTGAACTTTCATCGTTTTCTTATGAATCTTTCAGATTAAACACCATTGTATCCAAAGATGTACTGCTGATCATTCAGAACGCTCTCTCTCTCTCTCTCTCTCTCTCTCTCTCTAACCGCTTCCCCCCCCCCCCCCCCCCCCCTTGCCTGTCCAGGCCTGTTGTCTCCCCTGGAAAGCTGACCCTATTTCCTTCCTGCGAACTCTTTCCCCGCTATCAGAGAGGGTGTTCACTTTTTTTGTGTTTTGTTGCGCCATTGCTGAACGTCCCCGAAAGTTGAAAGAGCACCCAAACCTGCCCCTTACTCGCCTCCTCCCCGCTTACAACCCCACAAGTGTCTCTGTCATCGATCTGACCTGAGCCAGATGAAGGAGGCGGTCAGCCCTCAGTGATCTGCATCAATCCACGGAACACAAGAAGCGAGTTCACTGTCGAACATCGTCAGGGGAGGCTACGCCAGAGAAACGGTAGGAGGGAATCTGTGTCGAACCCTATTACCGTCACTGTGGGTGATAAAACGGTCTTTCAAGTTTTTATCTCCTAAGGGCTTGATTGCCGTTATTCATTTTGCTACGGTGAGTGTGATTTGGGCATTGCACAGCGTGCGAGGACAATCTGTGGACGATGCTCACCACTTCTGATGGTGTCGGGTTTCTCCATGCTCCAGTGGGAAAGAACTGGACTGAAGACAAGTGAACACCGCAAGCGGACACATGGCTTCTTATTGACTGATTTATGTGTCACTGAGTTGACAAAACAAGTGTTTTTTTTTCTCGAACAGATATAAATCTCCACTGGACTAAATGAAGCAATCTCTCATTCGAAAATGACAGATATTGAAAACAAAAACAAAAACAAACAAAACAAAACAACAACAAAAAAAAAACCGGAGTGAGTTGCCCATTTCCGTTTCTATCTGACGACGAACAATGACGAACAGTTGTGATGATGAATGTACACACTGGGATGTTGGAATAATACAAATCGTGATGAAAGACTCAGTGCCCGGGCAGCAGGTCCATCTGACGGGTGTCTGGAAGGGACGAGTCAAGTGCAGGTGTAGCTGATGATGAATGACCTGACTGGACAGGGAACAGTCCCAACACCGGTTCAACTCGTGGATTGTCCCGGCAGTTTTGGACGAACGATCTCTCTCCCCCCCAACCCCACCCCTCTCTCTCTCTTATTATATTCTCACCATGTATATAATTTATAATATGTATGTACCATTTCATATCAGCCCGATCAAGATGAATTTTGGAAATCTTTTAAGACAAGGGCATGACATTTGGTTGGTTGGTAATAATCTAATGTCTCTTCACTTAAGGTATTTTAGACGGAGTGTGTCTGTGTGTGTGTGTGGGGGGGGGGGGGGGGGTATGTTGGTGAGTGAGTGCACGTGGGTGGGCATGGGTGTGTACGTTTGTGTCTTTGTGTGTGTGTTGTGTGTGTGTGTGTGTGTGTACGTCTGTGTGACAGGTTGTTGATGTGTGAGTACGCGCGTGTGTGCGTGTATGTGTGCGCGCGCGCGAATGTGTTTTTTTTTCTCTCCCTCTCTCTGTGGTGTGTGTGTGTGTGTGTGTGTGTGTGTGTGTGTGTGTGTGTGTGCGAGTGTGTGTGTGTAACTGGATGTATGTTGATGTGTGAGTGTGTACGCGTGCGTGTGTGTGTACGTGTGTATGTGTGTGTGAATGTGTGTTTCTCTCTCTCTCTGTCTCTCTCTGGTGTGTGCGTGGTGTGATGTGTGTGTGTGTGTGTGTGTGTGTGTGTGTGTGTGTGTGTGTGTGTGTGTGTGCGAGTGTGTGTTTGTGTAACAGGATGTATGTTGATGTGTGAGTGTGTGCGTGTGTGTGTACGTGTGTGTGTGTGTGTGTGTGTGTGTGTGTGTGTGTGTGTGTGTTTCTTTATCTCTCTGTCTCTATCTGGTGTGTGCGTGTGTGTGTGTGTGTGTGTGTGTGTGTGTGTGTGTGTGTGTGTGTGTGTGTGTGTGTGTGTGTGTGTGTGTGTGTGTGTGTGTGTGTGTAGCCATTAGAAGATAATTTTCCGTGGAAACAGAAAGTAAATGAATAATGGAAGGAAGAGAGGCAAGGGAAATGGGATATCGAGGGCAGTCCTTTTCACTGAGCATTTTGTAACCCAACACCCTGACTGCCATTTTTTTTCACAGCAGTGATATAGTTTGAGACAGTGCAGACAAGATTGATATGTGATGTCATTCAAGTCGCCAGAGGAAGACCTAAAAGGTCGAAAATACTGGGATAAGAGCTGGCACGTTTGTTCAAGACAATAACGTTGTTTTCCCGTACTACATTCAACATACAGAGAAAAAGAGAGGAGGGACAGACTGACAGAAAAAGACAGAAAAGGAGAAAAGATGAAACACATACATCAGACGGTCAGCCGGAGATTCACCATGCACTACAAATTCTAATATGCATAATTCATTCATAATTTCTTTGATCTGATCACCATGAATCACCACCATCAACATTAACATCATCTTTGCCACCATAATCATTATCGTCATCGTAGTCTCCGTCATCATCGTCAGAAGAACTGTTGTAGAGGTGAAGAAAACAGTTCAAGCAGCAATACCCCATCCCAGCCGTGATGAGAAGATAACTCCAAGTTGTCTGGTCACCGACAATCAGAGTGATGGGGTCTGACACTGGATCCTTCAGACCAGTCTCTAGCACATTACCTCCCTTGATTCTTCACCACTGGCTGCAATGGCGTCTGGCGGAGCGGTGACTGAGTGAGGATGCTGATCGCCTTTATGATGATCACAGCCCTCACAGATCGATGGCAAAGAACCTCTTGGCTTTGAAGGATGAGGTCCTTGTTCTGCTGCTATGGAAATGGTTCTACATCTCTGCTATAACTCCGTATTAGGAGATCAGGACAGCTTGGTTGAACAATGGTTGTACCGGGGAGAATAAGCAGGGAAAAGGAAGTCCTGTTGTATGCATTGAAAACATCTGGCAAAACGAAATATATAAATTAAAACACACACACACACACACACACACACACACACACACACACACACCAAACCTACGCACACAAACTCACTCACACGCACCCTACCCCCCCTCCCCCTCATGAACCCCCCTCCTCCCACCTCCACAAGGTACTTGAAGACAACAAACTAAAATGCCCACTTGGAATCTGTCTGAAACACAAAGTCAGTCCTTCATCAGATCAACACACAATTGTAGGAAACAACCTGGGCAGTGGACTGACCTGCAGCGCGCCCTTCCTTCCTCTTGTCAACACAAAACAACGATGCAGGAAATTAGCAGCAGTAAGATCAAATGAATCATATTGTCTGAAATTAACCACATGAACGAGAATGAATCAGATCAGAACAAAATATTAATCGTGTTCTTCATTAACCAGACAACTAAACGGCAATAATAGCTTCATCAGTTTTCCACATTGTCCCGATAGGGCCTTGTGCTGCAGTGTGACTCACAAGAATAAAGACACTGAGCCGTCACTTTCCTTCCCTGCCGCGTGTAGATGGTGAGCTAATGTCCACATAGTTTTCCAAACCAAACAGGTTTGCATAATCACGTGATGAAAACGCAAGCATTCCTCCCACATTCTGTAACATATTCTAAACTGCACACCTGCACACATAATCTCTATCTACACACACACACACACACACACACACACACACACACACATTCATAAATACAACTTATCCATGAAAAAAGGCTTTAATGGGTATATAGCGATATTGTCTTCTGAATACTCTTGTAATGAACAAATGTTTTACGAATCCACATCGGTGGAACCCTTTATGATGAAATTATTACGCTACCACTCGACATAAAGAAATATCACAGCTACAAGTTTATCCTTTAGTGCACGTAAAACTGATCATGGCAGAACTTAGTGATTTAAAAAAAAAAACTCAGAGTGGTCAATGTTGTCCAAATGCAGTGATCTATTTTGCCTGTTGTTGCAGAAAATTCGGAGAGTATGCTGTCAAAAACAGCAATGACAAGTTTGCTGAAATAAAAAGTGTAATTTAAGCCGAGGAAGCTGGTAACATTCACCACCATGGCATCTTCAAATTTCTAAACACACACACACACACACACACACACACACACACACACACACACACACACACACACGTGCGTAAGATAATAAACCGCAAACAGAAAAATAAATCACCACAAATACGTAGTCTGAATGGAATAATGGAATAACAGCTTTTGTCCAAACATCATCATGTGAGGAAGCTAGTGTGGAAGAATGTATCTCATAGCAGCCACTGTGCGGTGAGGAATCCAGCTCGTGCTGAAGACAAGGCATTTAGTAGGGGCAGCACAGAAGGGAACATGATGGTAGACGTCAACAATTCACTAATATTCGGTCAGGAGAAATGGTCCACCTTTCACACACCCCTAATAAATTTTTCAACTCCTCTTCACTTTAAACAAACTCATCGCGCAAGTCATCAGTCATCCAAAATGACCTTTCATCCTTCATCATTTCATCACCCCCAAGTCCTGTGGCGACAGGCGAGCGACGAAACGACAGGTGTGGGTACACTGGCAGTCGCAGCCGCAGACCTGCACGCAGGCGGCTCAGGCCATAGGGTCGTTCTTCGTCGACAGGAGCAGCGATGGAGCTCGGCAGCCGTCTGAGCGTCTGAGCAGCCCTCTTTAGGAATGCACTGCTCACCTCCCTAGCATGAGGAAGGGGCTAGAAAAGGTGCCCTAAAAATTGCCTGCTCCATATCACCCTGGCCAGCATACCGCGGCTGGCGGGGACCCTACATCAGCGGTCGAAACAAAGAGAAAGAAAAGAAAAAAACAAGGATCGTTCCTCTCACCATTGGTGCTTGGAACATAAGGACTCTCCTGGACAGAGATAACGCAGACAGACCCCAAAGGAGAACAGCACTAGTTGCATCCGAACTCGCCAGATACAATATCGACATCGCAGCCTTGAGTGAGACTCGGCTTGCAGGCGAAGGCGAGCTCTGTGAACGGGGATCTGGTTACACCTTCTTCTGGAGTGGACGAGGAAGCAAAGAGCGACGTGAGGCTGGTGTTGGTTTTGCAGTAAAAACAGCACTTGTCAGCAAGCTAGCTGGAATCCCAAAGGGAGTCAACGATAGGCTTATGACCATGAAACTCCCACTGGCATCTGGCCAGAAGCACCTCACCATTGTCAGTGCCTACGCCCCAACCATGACCAACCCGGATGAAGTGAAGGCGAAGTTCTACGAGGACCTTCACTCTGTCATTGCTGCCATCCCTAAAGCAGACAAGCTCATCATTCTTGGGGACTTCAATGCTAGAGTTGGCTCTGACTACATCTCCTGGGATGGAGTGATTGGAAAGCACGGTGTGGGCCACTGCAACCCAAATGGATTGCTTTTGCTTCAGACATGTGCAGAGCACGAACTGCTGATAACCAACACAGTTTTCTGCCTCCCTACCCGTAACAGGACGTCATGGATGCACCCTCGCTCAAAGCATTGGCATCTCATCGATTATGTCATCGTCAGGAAAAGGGATAGGCAAGATGTACGTGTAACAAAGACCATGTGCGGCACCGAGTGTTGGACAGACCATCGCCTTGTAGTCTCGAAGCTGAATATTCGAATCCAGCCAAAGAGACGCCCCCAAGGCCAGAAGGCTCCAAAACGGCTCAACATCGCTAAGCTGAAAAACATCACCATCAAACAGTCCTTTGTGGAGCTGCTGGAAGATCGTCTGGAATCCGCCTCTCTGAACAACCAGAATGTGGAGTCTGACTGGAGGACCCTGCGTGAGCTGATCTATAGTACAGCTTCAGAGACCCTGGGACCCATGATCAGAAAGCACAAAGACTGGTTTGATGAAAACTGTGATGAAATCAAGCAGCTTCTGGATGAGAAACGCCGTCTGCATCAAGCCCACCTGAGCAACCCAAAGTCCACATCAAAAAAGGATGCGTACAATGCCATCCGCAGGACTGTTCAGCAAAAGTTACGCCAGATGCAGGATAAGTGGCTGAGTGACAAAGCTGATGAGATCCAGGGATATGCTGACAGGCACGATATGAAGAGGTTCTATGATGCCTTAAAAGAAGTCTACGGCCCCACATCCTCAGGATCATCCCCCCTCCTCAGTGCAGATGGGAATACCTTGATCACCGAGAAGGAGAACATTCTCGAACGATGGGCTGAGCACTTCAACAGTGTCTTAAATCGCCCTTCCTCCATAAATGATGAAGCCATAGACCGTCTCCCACAAGTCCCCACCAACGAAGCACTGGACGATCCGCCAACACTTCTTGAGACCCAGAAAGCAATCCGTCTGCTATCCAGTGGCAAAGCACCTGGCTCAGACTCCATACCAGCAGAGGTCTACAAGGATGGAGGCACTGTGCTGACTGAGAAGCTTCATCAGCTGTACTCACTCATGTGGAAAGAAGAGACGATCCCCCAGGATTTCAAAGATGCATCTATCATTCACTTGTACAAGCGAAAGGGGAACCGGCAAGCCTGTGATAACCATCGGGGCATTTCCCTGCTCTCCATCGCAGGCAAGATACTTGCCAGGATCCTACTAAACCGCCTCACAGCACACCTTGACCAAGGTCATTTGCCTGAGAGCCAATGTGGATTCCGGAAAGAGCGCGGAACCACCGACATGGTGTTTGCTGCAAGGCAGCTGCAAGAGAAATGTCAGGAGCAAAATGCTGATCTGTTCTCCACCTATGTCGACCTCACTAAGGCCTTTGACACCGTGAGTAGAGAGGGACTGTGGAAGATCATGGCCAAGTACGGATGCCCTCGGAAATTTATTTCCTTGGTCAGCCAATTCCATGAAGGCATGCAGGCTCGAGTCCAGGACAATGGTGAAACATCTGCTCCTTTTCCTGTCACAAATGGTGTCAAGCAAGGCTGCGTCCTGGCTCCAACGCTGTTCAGCCTCATGTTCTCTGCAATGCTTACTGATGCCTTCAGAGATGGCGATGTTGGAATTGGCCTAAAGTACCGAACAGATGGCAAGCTGTTTAACCTCAGAAGGCTTCAAGCAAAAACGAAGGTCATGACAGACATCATCAGAGACTTTTTGTTTGCTGATGACTGTGCCCTCAACGCTGGATCTGAAGCTGACATGCAACTCAGCGTCAACAAGTTTGCCACTGCCAGCAGGAACTTCGGCCTTACCATCAGCACGAGGAAAACTGAAGTTCTCCATCAGCCAGCCCCAGGGAAACCCTACGTTGAGCCCAACATCACAGTCAACGGTCAGAGACTCAGTGCGGTGGAGCGGTTCACATACCTTGGCAGCACACTGTCACGAAATGCGACCATCGACGATGAAGTGAATGTCAGGATTGCAAGAGCAAGTGCAACTTTTGGCAGACTCAATGCAAATGTCTGGAACAGAAGAGGCATTAGTCTTGAGACCAAGCTAAAGGTCTACAGAGCAGTAGTTCTCCCCACACTACTGTACGGCTGCGAAACTTGGACAGTGTACCAACGACATGCCAAGAAGCTGAACCACTTCCACACAACATGCCTCAGGAAGCTGCTGAACATCAAGTGGCAAGACAGGACCCCAGACACAGAGGTGCTCGCAAAAGCCACCCTTCCCAGCATCTTCACCATCCTGATGCAGTCCCAGCTTCGCTGGGCTGGACACGTGGCGCGCATGCCAGACCATCGGCTGCCCAAAAGGCTCTTCTATGGCGAGCTGCAACAAGGGAAGAGATCACACGGAGGTCAGAAGAAGCGCTTCAGAGATACTCTGAAGGTCTCTCTGAAAGCGTTTGATATCAACCCTGACTCCTGGGAGGAATCTGCAGTGGACCGTAACAAATGGCGCGCTGCTGTGCACAAAGGCGCCAAGTTGTGCGAGGCCAACAGGACTGCTGCAGCTGTTCAGAAGAGGCAGGCCAGAAAGTCACGGGCAAACAAGCTCCCTGACAATGATATGCCTGTCTTTGTCTGCCCCAACTGTCAGCGAACATTTCGTGCGCAGATTGGACTATTCAGCCATCTGCGCACTCACAGATAGACTCATGAGCATCCTTCCCCCCACCCCACCACCACCCTCCCCCATCCCCCATCTGGATGACAACGATGGTCATCATCGATCTCGATGGACACACCACCACCAATAAATTTTTCATATATATTTTTTGGTGCTTTAGAGTGTATAGATCACGAAAAATCATGTTAACATAAAAAATCTTGGGACTCACTGTCCCTTCTGGCTTAATTTTGAAGGGTACCCATCTCAGGTGCCGCGGCTGCTTTTCGTCGGTCCAAAACCTTCCATAAATTTGGTGATCACCTGTGTCTTTGTTATTTGAGCTACAAGAATTTCCTTTATGTTTTTGTTGAAAGTAATGCCTTCTGTACGATATGCCATAATCAGAACGACAATATATGCAATAAAGTGACCGCAGTGAAGTTACGTGTGTACCCACCGTCTGTCACACGTTGTGAACTGTGAATTTGCCTAAATGTTTGCAAGAAACTGTCTCTCTCGAAAACTGTGCAACTTATTAGAAACAAAGTACACAGCAGTTTCAAAGAACAGTCTCTTGTGATTACTGTCAACAAAAACATAAAGGAAGTAATCGTAGCTCAAATAACAAAGACACAGGTGATCACCAAACTTATGGAAGGTTTTGGACCGACGAAAAGCAGCCGCGGCACCTGAGATGGGTACCCTTCAAAATTAAGCCAGAAGGGACAGTGAGTCCCAAGATTTTTTATGTTAACATGATTTTTCGCGATCTATACACTCTAAAGCACAAAAAAATACATATGAAAAATTTATTACGGGGGGGTGGCGGGGTGAAACGTGGACCGTTTCTCCTGACAAACTATAACGAGAAGTGGGCTACCGAACAAAACGAAAATGTCTGACTTTGAAAATCTGATTCGGGTGTTTCATTTTGCGATATAATTAACATGATTAATTCCAGTCAGAAGAGCTCTCATTGGCGTAAAACCAAGTACTACACAATAACCTTCCGGTAAATAAAACCAGAAACATGTCTTTTAAAATCTCTTTCGTTTGACATACACAAAGCACATCAGAAGAAATGTGTCGAGACAAATCAGCATTTATTCAACACTGTACATCTATCTATCTATCTATCTCTATACATACATACACACACACACACACACACACACACACACACATATATATATATATATATATATACACATACACACACACTCTCTCTCTCTCTCTCTATATATATATATATATATATATATACTCTCTCTCTCTCTCTCTCTCTCTCTCTCTATATATATATATATATATATATATACATATATATATATATATCTAGTCTGGGCAGAGCTAGGGAGAAAGCAGCAAGATACCAGTCTTGTGTAAATTACCTGACAACGTGCTTGCAAAGGAAAGTTATTCCAAAGGGCATGCACATCAGATTTGGTCGGGATGGTCTGCCCAAGAGTGAGTACTTAGAGAAGTACATTCAAGATTTATTTTTAGTGTTAGATGGACATTGTCTACCAGTGCAAGGAAGCATACACCAGCTTCCTGAGGAAGGAAGAGGGTCACATCCACTCTTGTTTGTATGAATAATTTCAGACTTAAAACCATCTAGAGTTTGAAGCCCTCTTAAATAACCATTACAGCAGGTACAATACTTTCAAGAAGCACCATAAGGAGAAAAAGAAAGGGAAATTACAGAAACTGATGAATAATTCCTTGGGATGTGCCACACGTGCCAGCTTCATTTCAGTATTGGGACTGACAATAACATGACGTCAGTCTCAGCTGGTGCCATGGACGACATGACGCCATCTTGCATTGATGGGGTGAGTAACATGGTGCCACCTTTTGCTGGTGTCAAGAGTAACAAAACGCCGTCTTCAACTGGTTGTGTAAGTAACATGACGACTGTTCCAGCTGTTGCCGTGAAAAGCATGACGCCATCCTCAACCAGTGCAGTGAGTGATATGGCGCCGATATCAGCTCGTAGCGTGAAGAATGTGGCGCCGTCTACATGTGTTACCATCAGGGACACTAAAGCGACAACAGTGGGTGATGTTGGAAATGAGACACTCACTACCTTGGGTACTGACGGAGAAGGAACACACAGTGTGCATTCTTCTGAAGGTCCCATCAACTCCATTTGCCAGGAGGAACATGTCTCATCCAGGAAAGGGCACAACAGACGTTTCCACGGGACAGTGAAAGGTAGTTCAAAACAGACAAGTGAATTCGAAACTGCAGGCATGGTACTGAACCTGTCAATACTCATCCTAACACCTGACCAAAAGAAACTGTTGTCCCCAGGTCTAAAGTTTTATCCCACACCCCAGTCTTTCAATCGGGAGCAACTGATTCTAGATGCTAGAGAGGGATGTCAACAGGCAAGACAGCGAGAGCTTCGCTATGACCCAGAAAAGGAACAGCAGGATTCCACAGCACCCAGGTTTTATAAACCAACGGGTTACACCCCAGAGTGTGGCAGGGACGAAGCACTGGACAGTTAATGTGACAGCCTTGAAAGAAGGGCGAGTAACTATGTGATGGAAAAGAAACCCAAGGACAATCTGAGTCCTAACTTACGCACAGCACTGAAACAACTGAGGCAGCTAGTCACCAGCAGAAAAATCAGAATCAGTTCAGCTGACAAGGGCGGCGCTGTGGTCGTACAAAACACAGAAGACTACATCAAAGAAGCACATCGCCAACTATACAACCCATTGCACTACAAGAGGCTTACAAAAGACCTCACGGAAAAGATTGGCAGGGAGTCCAACAGACTGGCTGAACAACTTCACGAAAAAGAGATCATTGATGATCAAACCTTTCGCTGGGCCAAACTGGATCCAGGCAGCACGAAATGCCATCAGTTCCATATGCTACCAAAGGTGCACAAAACATTGCAGAATCCCCCTGGTCACCCAATAGTGTCAGGGGTAAATGGACCAACCGAACACCTATCAAAATTAGTTGACCATTGGCTTCAGCCATACAACTACCAACACCAAAGCTACATCAAGGGCACCACCGACATGCTCCGCCAGATTCAACAGTGGAACTATGAGTACGGACCATTTACAGAAAGCACTCGTCTTGTAACCATTGATGTGGTAGGTCTGTACAGCAACATCCCACATAGTGAAATGCAGGAAGCAGTGGGATACCACTTACGGAACCAGCAAAAAGGAGACATACCACCAACGGAATTGCTTCTGAAGATAATGTCACATGTCTTAGAAAACAACGCCTTCCACTCCGATGGCCAGTACTTTCTTCAAACAATCAGAACAGCCATGGGCACCCCCATGGCCACCACTGTGGCATGTCTGTTTATGGGATGGTTGGAGCGACGTCTGCTTGCAGACAGCCCTGTGCCCGTTTCTGAGGAGATGTGGAGACGGTTCATTGATGATATATTTGTGTTGTGGACCGGCACTGGGGAAGATCTGCAGAAGTTCACAGATCACTTGAACAGCTACCACAACACCATCAAGTTCACTGTCAACAGCTGCTTGGACAACATCTCCTTTCTGGATATTCTGATCCGGAGTAAGTTTGACACTGACAAGATGGATAGCAGCAGCGCTTCAGGAAAGAACTGTCGACCTACGCCTCGGAGATTGGATGTCTGCACCTTCTAAACTATCCATGGGACTGCCACAAGGGTCTCCGCTCTCTCCTGTCCTCTACAATGTCTACACGAAGGGCTTTGCAGACTTAAACAACAATGGAATAACTCGGGTGCTTACTCTTGCGGATGATGGCCGGCCTGGTCTTCAAAACTTCTAAAGATGCTCAGGAAAGAACTAAAGCCGTCCAGAAACAACTAAACAATATTGCTCAATGGTGCAAAGACACAGGATCTTCCATCAATCCAGCGAAAGTCCAAACGTTGCTGTGCACCCTCAACAACAGAACCGCGAGCAAATCACCACCACCTGTGTCATTCGACGGGATTCAGATCGAGAAAACTGAATGCCTACGCTACCTAGGAATACACTTCGACAGGATGCTGACCTTCAGAAAACATACGGAAAATACTGTTCTCAAATGCAAAAAGGGCCTTTCAGTCTTAAAAACAATGGCAACAAAAGGTATTGAGCAACGCCACCTCTTCCTGCTATACCAATCACTCGTTCTCAGTGTGATCGGCTACGGACTTGGGCTAACAACACCATCTCAAAGCAACCTCCTAAAATTAGAAAGAGTTCAAAATGAAGCTATGAGGCTGATCCTTGGAATAACAAAAGACACGCCCACAGAAACCATGCGATACCTGCTTGACCTTCCTTCAGTGCAGGCCAGAAACAAGTTAGAACAGGTTAAGACCTATTTCAAAGCATTAGAAAACCCTCAAAACCAACTGCATGACGCAAAGAACCGAAAGGCAGCCGTCTAGGACGAGGAAGATCATGGATGGGGCAAGCAGAAGACACAATCCAGCTAGTATGCCGACTACAAGACCTGAAAGAAACAAAAGAATGGGAGAGAAAACCCGAAAACCTCAACCATATATTCAACACAGCCATTTCACCCACTCTAGGAAGACATTGTCGGGAATGGCCAGAGGGCAAAACTGATGCGGAAGTGAGGCTACTCATAGAAGAAAACAGTAAAGAAGAGGACATCATCATATACACAGATGGCTCAGTCACCAAAGACCAGTCCGGCTGGGGATTCACTGCGAAACAAAATGGAAAAACAATTAGGGAAGAGAATGCTGCCTACAAAGTCACAACCTCCAGCCTAACGATGGAAGTTGAAGCTGTGACACATGCCCACCAGTGGCTATCGTCCATCCATACGCCCGGAAACCAACATGCCATGATTCTAACCGACTCAATGAACCTCATACAGAAAATTGAAAACGGAATGGGAAGCTCAGAGCGGCATAAGGCAATGTGCAACTTTCAGATTAAAAAAAAACTCACATGGTCATACTGCCCGGGACATGCAGGTGTTAAGGGAAATGAGCGAGCTGACAGACTTGCTGGTAAAGTAACACCAACGAGAGGCCTACATCTAGGAACATCGGAAATCCTCAGAAACGTCAAAGAATATCAAAAAGAACAGGTACAAGGCCATCACACCATCGATCGCCTCAAAGAAATAAAAGCAGAGAGAGGGAGCGGCCGTAAGTCTAACATGAAAGGTAGAGCACGATGCTTTGCAAATCAAACAAATATCGGCATCATTTCCAAACCAACTGCGCAAATTTCTTCAAAACGGAACAGAGTTTCTGTGAGCTTTTCCAAATACAATAGACTGAGCAACACACTAGACGCCACGTTCTTGGCATCAGAGATCTTTTCCCATCCCTCTTGCGGCCAGTCAGTGGCAGCCTCTGTGCGTGTGTGTATGTGTGTGTTTGTGTGTATGGGTGCGTTTGTGCATGCGCAAGGGTGTAAGTGTACACTAGTGTCAGGAGAGTTCTGTGCACGTGCGTATGTTTGTGTGTGTGTGTGTGTGTGAGGGGGAGGTGGGGGTGTCAGGGGGAGGGGGGGGTAGAGGATGAGGTATGTGAGTGTATGCATGCCTACACTGTTGGAGCAACGGGATATTGGAACGTGCGGGTGTGCATGTATGTATGTATATATATATATATATATATATATATATATATATATATATATATATATATATATATATATATATCTTTGTATATATATATATGTGTGGGGTTGGGGGTGGGGGATATGGGCGTATGTGTGTGTGCTTGTACAAGTAAGTGTTCATCTGTGTGTATGTGTGTGTGTGTGTGTGTGTGTGTGTGTGTGTGTGTGTGCGTGTGTGTGTGTCGTGGAAGCTGCGATACGTAGCCTAGATATATTAGTATGTGGAGGAGGGGGTTAGAGGAGGTGCAGGGTAATGTGTGTGTGTGTGTGTGTGTGTGTGTGTGTGTGTGTGTGTGTGTGTGTTCACCTTTTTTTTTTCCAAGGCCTGACTAAGCGCGTTGGGCTACGCCGCTTGTCAGGCATCTGCTTGGCAGATGTGGTGTAGCGTATATGGATTTGTCCGAACGCAGTGACACCTCCTTGAGCTACTGAAACTGAAACTGATCCGTCTTGAGAATGGCTAGCTGCAAACAGACCTCTTCACCAAACCAACAGATGCACATGCGTAACTTCATAAGTCATCCTGTCGCCCACGCCACATCACCAAGAACATTCCATATGCACAGTTCCTTCGTCTCCGCCGCCTATGTTCCGACAAATCTACCTTCCAAACCAGGTGTGATGAGATAGAGGGTCAGTTCTTACAGAGAGATTACAAGCCAGACAACATCAAAGAAGCAAGAGCTAAGGCCAGCAAGACACCTAGGCAACAGACACTGTCCCACCACAACAGACCAAGGCACAACAGGACACCCATGGTCGTAACATACAATCCAGCGAACCCACCACTACGGGCATGGTTTCATGAGCAACAACCCAAACTCCACACCAGTGAGCGCATGCAGAAAGCCATGCCCACACCTATTCTGGTGGAAAGAGCTTGCCAGTTGATATGAACGCTATTGATGCCTTCAACACTACCTGCTGCTGAACCTGAGACTGATCCTGGCTGCTTCAGGTGCAACACAGGCACAGCGCGATGTGCTGCTTGTAGACACCACCTGGTGGAATCCCGCACCTTCAGAAGCTCACAAACGGAAGAGTCATTTAAGATGAGGCAAAGACTCACTTGTGACAGCAGGAACATAATATATGTTCTGTTCTGCGATATCTGTGCACACAAGCAATACGTGGATCAGACCTAGAATTCTCTCCGGGAGAGAATATACCTGCATAGGCCCTGACATAGGTTTGAACAATACAGCAAAGCGAACGTGGGTCACCATGCACTTCCACGAGCCTGGCCACACGCAGGACAACATAAAGGTCATGGCCATTGAAGAAGTACATCTGAAGAATAAACAAGCAGGGCTCAAGAGGGAACAGTTCTGGATGGCGAAACCGAGGACAGTCCACCCTTTTGGTCTCAACACGCTACAACTGGATATCTGAATTAATTTCGACCTGAAAGCTGTGTTTGACAATGACGATGGATCAGTTCCAGAGACAGAATGGTGTGAATGCTAACTTGTGTGAAAACAACAACTACTACTACAACGATGACGACAATGACTACGACTACTACTACCACCACCACAACTACCACCACTTCCATGACTATTACAGCAACAACAATCACTACTACGACGACGACGATGACGACGACAACGATGACGACAACGATGACCGCTACAAATACTACTGATTGTGGGTGTGGAGGTAACGCTGGTGCTGATAATGGTGATGGATGTCCTACTATTCTATTTCATTCAGTTGTTTATTTTAGTTTCTTTTATCTTATTTATGTGACCAAGCGCGTTATGCTTGCTCCAACACTGCTCACGCACTAGCTTCAACAGTGAACGTTTTTCCTCCTTACCCGCGCCCAGAATTGTGTGACGTCACTCTGCTTACATCATTTTGTTCTCGCCAGACAGCCTACTCAAGGCTCGCCCAGTGTCGCATCGCGGTACGTCATTGGCTGAGCGGAAACTTGTGTTTCTGTTCCACCGTAATTAATTAATAACTCTTTTGTCAGATCAGTAAACTACAAGTACTATATACTGGCGGAATTGTCGTAATTCCATCTTAAAATCTATTCCATTTATGTTTGCCTACGTTAAACTGATTTAATGCAGTTTGTAATTTTCAGCGATGAGCTCGTTAAAACTGACCCTGTTCAGGTGACTTAAATTAAGATTATAAATTCATCTTAAATAATCAACACTTCATTTTATACTCATTATAAAGTAGTGTTGAACTCTTTCTTTTTCAACTTATCCGACGTAAATCGGTTCAGGAATCATTTAGAAATCTGTCACTGAACACCTTGTAACAAGCACAGTTCTCATCGGATTTGGGCTGATTAGTGACGATCTGCTCGCAGCACACGTGACGGCCTTTGCGGTCCGCTTAACTTGCATAAATTGGCACAGTGAGTGATCAGTTGTCATTTCATACCTGGTCAGTCATCTGACCAGAGCCTGCTCTCTCTTGCTGCGTCGCGAGCAGTGTGTTGTGTCGTGTGTGTCCCCACAACGGCTGACACCTCGCTACGTATCGCTGTAAGTACTAGTGTGTAGAATGTGTTGATTTGTATATTGTATTATTCAACACAGTACTTGTGTTCATATGAGTATGTTCAGTTATTGCTTTGACATGTTAGTCACAGCTCGGCTATGATTGATCTAAATAATTGCCATGTCGTCATATGCTTGGAGCAGTGTTCCATTTGATTCTTCATAACGTCACAGTCAATGACGTCTCAGGACACAGATAGTTTGTTCCAGAATGTTCTAGTGAGTGCATAAAGTTCATTCACCACTTAATGGTTAAGCCATGATGGTTCTTCACTTACTATCTGGTCTATCAGTTTGCCAGTATAATATCAAAGCCACTGATTCTATTATCTTGTTTATTATTCATGTATTATTTTACATGCTGATATCAGTTGTACTGCTACAGTGTGCTCAGTATGCTAAGACGTGTGTAGTATTCTGCTGTTGTGATTACAAGATAGAGTTGGATTAATATCAGTTATTGGTTAAAACCACTTGATATGTATCAGTCTGTTAATTGTAATTTAGTTATCATGCTCTCTCCTATATGGCTTACTCCAGTATAGTGCTACATGATAAACTGATTCATTTGAGTCACTTTGACACAGTATAAGCTTTACCTAATCTATACTGTCAGTATACTTTCACCAAGTCAGCATCACTTCAATCACTTTAACTGCGCTATTTAAATGTATGTTGGTCTTCACACACATGCATTATGTTGTTGCATATCCCAAACCCGAGTGATAGTCTTTCCATGTGATATGTATACATGCACTTTATTATTCACTTGTGCTGACATGTTGTGCTAATGACATTTGTTTGTGTCATTCCAGGCACTGTCTTTTCTTTTTATCTTCTCTTTCTTATGTTCTCTTCTTAGTTTTCTTTTCTTATGTTCTTATAACTATTGTAAATAAAACAATAGAAAAACCCCATTTGTGACTGGCCTCTATATGTTCCTGGCCTGTGCGTGGGAATTCTCGTCTATCCTTTCAATATTTAGTTAAGTCTTTTGTGCCGTACCCTTGAATAACCACTCGGTACATGGCTACATTTATTTATTTATTTATTTATATTTACATTTTTTCATCAATTAATCATAGATGTAAAATTCAACCCTTTCCCTTTCTTTCCCCTCATCAGTACTTTTCTCAGATGCCTCTCTTTTTGTAATACAGCCCATTGTTCTCAACGATTTGATTGTTTATAATTGTAACCCCCACCCCACCCCCGACACCCCCCACACACACATACACACCCCTCCTTTCTTTTTTCTTTTCTTTTTTTTTTTAAATTCATTCTCATTTATTTATCTATTTGTTTATTTATTTTTTTTAAAATTGTATTTATTCCTTTTTTCTTGTTATTTTTTAAATTAATTTATTTTTTAAATTCTATTATTATTATTATTATTTCTTGTTATTTTTTAAAATAAATTGATCTATTTTTTATCTTAAAAAAATGTTATTATCATTATTATTATTATTATTATTATCATTCTTAATCTTCTTTTGATTATCTCCCCCCCCCCCTCCCACACCTCCCTTTATTTTCTTTCTTTCTTTATTTTAAATATCTTTATTTTCTTTATTTATTTATCATTGATTTTTATTTCATTTTTCTAGTTATTGTTATTATTTATCATTTTATTTCTCTACTGCTGATTGAGTTATTCAGTAAATTAGGTTTTAAGGAACTTATTTTTTGACAGTAAGAGAAAATAGACAATTGCAATTCATTAGGCTATGGGCGAAACTTGGCATGGTGAAATTGCATCACAACATGTACGTCATGGCGTGCTTGCGTCATAATAGCTACGTAAGAGTGGCCTTGGTAACATGTAAACAACTTAACCCTGAGGAAGGAACGTGATCGTTCCGAAAATTTGGAATAGTTGACACACACACACACACACACACACATATATATATATATATATATATATATGTGTGTGTGTGTGTGTGTGTATGTGTGTGTGTGTATATATATATATATATATATATATATATGTGTGTGTGTGTGTGTGTGTGTGTGTGTGTGTGTGTGTGACATGAACCAGGATATGAAAGAGGTAACTAAATAACAAACAACACAGCTTCAAGCAGATGTCCCCAAAGGCTGCCAACATGTTGGTAAAGGGTACTAAGCAGCTTTGTTCCTCCGAGATAGATGGCACGCGCGCGTGAGAGAGACAGAGACAAGTAGGTCAGGCATACTATGCACGTAGACAGTCATTTTTGCACTGTGGGTTGTCCACGGTTATTGTGGGAGATACAAAACAGCTTCACAAACATGCCTCATCACCGGCTTGATGTGAGGAAGGTGTGAAGCCACCCCGGGGAGTGGTGGAGAGGAGGGGCAGCAGCGGCCTGACGGCGGGTGGTCGATGCTGTGGCGTGCTGCCTAGCCGGGACCCCGCGCGGGGAGGTGGTATGGATGTGTTGACATTTACAAGGGGTCAGAGGTTAATGCTGTTCGATAAAAGATTAGCTGCCATCGGAATGCACACTGCAAGCAGCTGAACTGCAGCATCAAAGTAGCCCTCTCACTTGGCGTTGTACTGCGGATACATAGGGCTGCTCCAGTGTTGTGGACTACTTGTGTTGTTACCGTCTCATTGCTCTGTTCCTTCTGTTTGCTTCGCATATCCTGGGCTCTCTTCACTTTGTGTGGTTCACGTCTCCTGGTGCTTCATATCTCCATGACTCTGTTTCAGTTCTTCAGTGGTTAGCACATTCTACACACACACACACACACACACACACACACACACACACAGAGAGAGAGAGAGAGAGAGAGATCTAAATTCACTTCTGCAGTTGATATGAATCCTGCATTGCCTTAGATCAATATTTATATTCTTCTGGCACCGAAATGTCTCCATTCTATCCTCTTACCATCGCCAGAAGGCATGCAGTCCTCACCCTCGGTGACAATGTAAGAACGTGTGTGAATAAAAATGACAGAGGGAGAGGGGAGGGAGAAAGAGGAAGCGAGAAAATCATGAGGGGTGTGGGGGTTGGGGAAGGGACATATTTCCTGTTGAACTCTATACGAATGGGGAAAAAACACACTGAAATGCACTCAGCTGTCGTTAGTTCATATACACTCTGGAAATGTTGCACGATGGGCAGCAGACAGGTTCATCTGGAGACGAGCAAGACACGCCGTAATCTCATGTGAAGGAGCTCACCCCCCTCCCCTCCCACCACTCTTCGTCCATGTGTACGTCAGTCCGCAGTGCAGGGACTGACGTGATGCAGTGTAACGCCCACTGATCTAAAAATAGATTAGTGTGTGACGCCGCACGGAATGGGCGTTGTGAGGTCGATGTGACGCTGTGCCCACTTTCATCACTTTCCTCTACGTGGGCTCTGTCAACGATTACCTCAGAATCACACATCCACTATCAGTCTGAAGTCAATCTGGGTCTCTCTGTTACATCAACATTTCGAAGCTCTGTTGCAAGAAAATACTTACGCAAATATGAGTTACGAAACGCCGTGTTTGCTCCGAAGCCGGAAATATGATTTTTTTTTAAAAAATATTATTTTTATGAATTTTCGGTCTCGCCGGCTTCCAAAAAAGCAACCCGTCGGTTTAAAGCTTGAAAGTCCACTCTCAAAGTGCGAATTTCGTCCAACACGTCCTTTAACGTCGGTTGCGCATCCTTTTCCCGCTCGGGAACGTCGTCCTGACCCTTCCCATTGTCGTTCTCCATCCGATGACACGTCTATTTTGCACGCCAAGATGCGAAACGTGGTATGTGCTTCGTATGCACACAAAGGAAGTGAAGGGTAGCAGTCACAATCACGTGACTGCTACCAAGGGAAATAAATCCAGTGTAAGTTAAGTTTCTGGTGATTACTCGTTTGCTCCGAAGCCGGAAATATGATTTTTTTTATATTATTATTATTTTTATGGATACTTATAGCGCTTATCTCGGTCAAAGACCAAGCGCTTAGCGCTTTACAGACACAGGGACAGCAACATGCACTTACCTTCCTCATCAGTCTGTTTACCGAACTACATGTATTCGTGAACACAGCAGCAATATATACGTGAAAACCCAAAACAGATTTCAATGGAAATGAAAGGTTGTTAGCTATAAAACAATTAACAAAACAGATTTCAATGGAAATGATAGGTTGTTAGCTATAAAACAATTAACAAAACAGATTTCAATGGAAATGAAAGGTTGTTAGCTATAAAACAATTAACATAACAGATTTCAATGTAAATGAAAGGTTGTTAGCTATAAAACACAAAACAGATTTCAATGTAAATGAAAGATTGTTAGCTTTAAAACAATTAATAAGGACAGTATTTTTTCCTCATACGTTCTTCATTTGACATGTGTGCACAACAAACACACACAAAAATCATGTATTCAAAATTAGATGAATTAGGTGACATGAACTTGGAAATAAAGAAAACGTCCCTGATGATAGTAATCACACTGAAGATAGTACACACACTGCCTCATAATGCTGACAGGATTCTTGTCTGCCAACAATGGTGTACTGAACATCTGCATGTTTCAAATCTTCCTGATGATGCACTTGGGGTGAAAACATGGAGAACGTTTTTAGAAAATACATTTGATGAGTCGAAAGGGAGTGCGGAGTTATATAATATACTATGCGTTATTTATGTCTAGGAGCGAATACGTTGTTTTGATAAAAGTGAGACATGTTCAAATCACATCGAGAACGCATGGCAAAAACATTATAAATTGCTAACATAGAATCTTCAGATGATGTGTGGCCAGGCAAAGGGCAACGAAAACCCAACAGGTTTTTAAAACATTAGCAAAATGTCCGACTGGGAACACAAAGGCAGCAACAGATGACAGATATCTGTCACAGTTTTTAGCAAACAAAAATGTCATTGCCGTCAGATATAAGGGGCCAGCACCAAACAGGAACAAGGTCCATTTCCGGCACGTGATCTTCGTGTGGTCCTCTGGCGAAGAGAAAAGATGGCGGGTGAAATATGAAGAGGTCACAGGAGCAGCACTTCTGTCGATGTAGTGTTGGCTGCTGCAGCCGGTGTAGGGAGGCGGAGGTGCGGGGTGGAGTGAGCGTGGGAAGGGGGTGGGGGAATCATGGGTAGGGAGGAAGGGTGTGGTAATGTATTAGTGCAGTCCACACGCGACAGTATAATTATGCTCTGTCTGTCTGTCCATCTGTCTATTTGCCCGTCAGTTTCTCTATTCTTAATACACTACCTGAACCTCTTCCACCCCACCCCACCCACCCACACACACAGAGAACTGTAGGAACAAAAAGACAAATGAATGAGCGAAGCAATGAATGCTGCAGATGCAGGCCATGAAATAGGTCCCTGCTGACGTCACAGCAGGGAAAGTCTTTATTCCAAAGGTAGCGAAGCAAGTAATGTCTGCCAGTGGTCTGTCGACAGCCAGTGTTGGTGCTGCCAAGGGGCATGACAACACCGCATTCATTCACCCTCCTTTTCCACCACACCCTTCTTTCCACCACACCCTTCTTTCCATCACACCCACCTCTTCAGAACAACATTCATTCACTTACTCACACGATTCCTATAATACACAATAACTTTCAAAATATCCGGTTCCCAAGAACTCTAAAATATCCTCAGCAACTGTCGAGAATATCAAGTACCCAGTAACACTGAAGAATAACCACTTCCCAGTAGAATAACCACTTCCCATAACACTGAAGAATTAGTTCCGGTAACTCCCACGTGTACCCAGTACAAAAGTGGAGACCAGTAACTCCTGACAATACCCAACAATACTGGAAAAAAGATCGTTGTAAGTTGTAAGAAAGCAATCTTCTAACAGCCAACGGACTCACCCCATCCGGTGTCACCCCCCACAACCACCCCTGTCGTTAAAAGAGAAAAAGAAAGGAAAAAACAAGGTGAAACAAAAAAATAATGAATTAAACAAGGAAGAAAGAAACAAACAAAAATGGCAACAATAAAAAAAAAAAGAAAAATGAAAAGAAATGGCGAAAGAAAAAGAGAACAAACAAAATAATAGAGCAACGTAAAAATGAAAAAAACAACAAAAAAAAAAACAAAACAAAATCAACTCCGTGTTCAAACGGAAAAGAAGCAAAACTGGCAGACTGCATGCTGGGTAATGTATGGCGACCTGCAGGAGGTGAGAATGACGGATCACTGTGGGGAGGCACACACCGCACACGGAGTGAGGCAAAAAGCAAACGATATATATATATATATGTGTGTGTGTGTGTGTGTGTGTGTGTGTGTGTGTGTGTGTGTGTGTGTGTGTGTGACACAGGAAAACATGAAAAAGCAAAATTAAATGAACAAATAAGTAAACAAATAGATAAACACATTAATCAAGAAATATAATTATAAATAAGTTTCAATTTAAGTTTCAGTATAGATAAATCAGTGAACAAAGTAACACACAAATAACCACATTTAGATACACAGACAAAATAATGCACACTGAGGAAAATGAGAAGACATGAGAGGGGCGGAAAAGACAGATGTTACAGAGACAGAGACAGAGACAGAGATACAGATACACACAAACAGAATTGGAATGGTTTATTCACAATCAGGCCACAGCCTCGAGTGAAGGGATATACGTAAACATAATACAACTGAATGAAAATACATAAACAAATAGCTATAGGTACAGACAACAAAAAGTAAAATATATCCGTTTTATGAAGTAACAGTTTCTCTTCATATGAGAACATCGAAAAACTATGTATGTCATTGTCCTTTTTGCTCTGGCAAACAAGAAGATGAATACCATTCACTGTTTGTTTGTTCTATATATATTGATTTATGGACAAAAGTTCTTCAAGACTGTTTAAATATGTCTCTTCTTCGATCAAACAATTTGCCAAGTATCAGAATTTATTTTCCATGCGATCAAAAGGAGAAACCATTTTTTCAGACATGATTAAGTAAAATGTCAGATCCATGAACAGTATAATATTGTGTGATGCTATTCAAGTCCCCTGGTTTTGAATTGTGGTCCATGGCCAAAGTTCATTAAAGCATTTTCGTTCGTTCGTTCGTTCGTTCGTTCGTTCTCTCTCTCTCTCTCTCACACACACACACACACACACACACACACACACACACACACACACACACACACACACACACACACACAATCTATTTGTGGGGGTGGGTGGTAGTTGCTGGAGGTGAGGGGTGGGTTCACATTCAACGTGAGCGGTTTCTTATTTTTTTTTTTTTTCAAAATATAACTCCATACGGACCTTCCAGCATGTCAAAAAGACTTCAATTTGTCAGCTGACCCCGAAATGGGTAGGATGTCACAACCATTTCCATTGTTTCTACTTATTCAAATAACAGATATAACTTATTTTACTTATTCAAACATTTTCTTTTTCGTGGTGAATGGTCGTACATTGCTAATGATCTCTTGCTGATCCGAGCTCATCGTACTGAAAGAATCACGTGACTAAAAATCAGTCAGCTGCCTTCGTTATCTCGTGTGTACTACATGCCGACTAACGGTAATGCGATACTGTGAACACTTGCCCACTATTGGTAATGTGCAAAACTTTGCCCATTAACGGTAATGCGCAAGCCACTTTGCTTATTACCGGTAATAGACAAAAACTGTTCCGCATAACCGGTAATGCGCAAATTACCACTATTGAGCACGATGGTACATATATATGTATGTCTGATTTTACATGGATGGATGGGCAAATGACTGCCCAGCAAGCTATCGATTTTTTTTTTTTTTTTTAAGTTCAAATGGCAAAATATTTAAACGATTGTACTGGATTGTCACCAGTAAACAATTCACAGATGGCACTGACGAACAAAAGTATATCGTCTATGTTAAGAACAATAAGACGACCTACGACTGAAACTTGGTGAACACCATAAGTTACTGGACGAAAATCCTATCGATAGACACCAACTTGAACTGTCGTCTGCTGGATAAAAATGTGATTCGAGGAAAACTGCTGTCGGTTGTTCCATAGAATCCTGGAATAGTAGTGTGAGAATTATTCCGTATTGCCTTTGGAAAGTCTGCGAATACATTTCCAGAGTATTTAGAAGTTATTTGCAAACCGTGTTCCTTGGCGCTATGTGACACTGGCTGCTTTAGAAGGACCAAAGTGATTTGTTTGGAGGGATCAAGCTATACTTGTTAAGATGGAAAAAGTTGGTTGGTGTTTGTCGAATGACTTTGATAAGTCATATAAAGTGGATACTGGTCTGTAGTTCAAAAGATCAACCGAGACACACGACTACACTGTATTTTATAAATAGATTATTGACTATTTTCCGGGATCGCTCTTAGTTCATAAACGCGATAATAATAATAATGATAATAATAATAATAATGTACATTTATATAGCGCCCTTTCTCACTAAGCGTTCAGGGCGCTTTACATGAAAGAAAAATATTACAAGTAACATAAAACATTCATGACCACTCTTTCTCAACCCCCCGCCCCCCCCCCCCCCTCCCTCACACTCTCCACATACACCCAAAGTGAGCTGACATGGGTGGTGTTGGAGAAAAGGAAGCTGAGAGTACCTATAGATAGGTTTTAAAAAGGTGAGTCTTTAGTGATGAGCGAAAAGCAGAAATAGAATCAGATGCACGGATATTATGAGGAAGGTTGTTCCAGATGTGAGGAGCAGCAAAGAAGAAAGAACGTTCACCATAGGTTCTTGTACTGACACGAGGAAGTTTCAAAAGGTAACAGTCAGAGGAAGAACGGAGATTTCGTGTGGGGGTGTAAACACTGATGAGGTCAGAAAGATACGTAGGTCCTGTGGAGTGGAAAGCAGAATAACAGAGACACTCAGCTTTGTATTTAATTCTCGCTTCAATTGGGAGCCAAAGTAGAGTGTGGAGGTGAGGACAAATGTGATCCGTACGTGGGACTCTGAGAATCAGACGGGCAGCATTGTTTTGAAGTTTTTGAATTCGCTGAAGAATATTTTGTGGACAGCCTATGAGAAGAGAATTACAGTAGTCAATTCGTGACAGCACAAAAGCAGAAATAAGATTTCAGTAGTTTTAACCGAAAGGTATTGACGGATAGAGTTGATGCGACGAAGTTCACAATTGACAATGCGTATCAGGTTTACTACCTGAGCATGCATGCTGAGGTTTGAGTCAAGAATGACTCTGTTCCTTGCTGATTTAGAAAACTGAACTGTGGCATCACCAACCACAATAGAGGCAGGAGAAGAAGTATATGTGGACATTCTTGCAGAGGAAATAATCATAGCTTCAGTTTTGTCATCATTCAACTTTAGTTTGTTGAATGTCATCCAGGATTTAACATCGAGAATACAATCCTGCATTGACAGAATCAGACTATGTATTTGGTTTTGTAGCTGAGTATCATCAGCAAAAGAGTGGCGAAGAACAGAATGGCCAGAAATGACGTCAGAAAGAGGAGCAGTGTACAGAACGAACAGAACGGGGCCTAGGACAGAGCCGTGTGGCACACCATAGGAAATCAGGGCTGGATCAGCCTTAACTCACTCAGTACGGCCAGTCCTCTCTTCTCCTCTACACAGACCCCTCGGATGTCCAGTGGGTGTCTGAATGACCCAGCCTTTAGCTTCCGTCGTCAGAATTGTGGTATTCTTTGTCAACATTCACCTCTTCAATATAAGAGCCTTCCACTTGCAATATTTAGATGATGGTAATTGGGGTGAAACGTTGTTAACGTCGTCTCTTTCGCCGTTCGTATGGAGAGAGTTAAAGTTACCAACAGAGACAATCTGGAAGCAGTTGGATAGGCATGAAGAAAACCAGCTCAGAACTGTTGAGTGAATCCAAAAAAACATGTTCAAGTCTGGAAAGAAGATTAGCACACTACGTGTTTCAAGATTGTAAGTGCAAATCGATAAATCTTCGTGATTTTGAAATTCACTTTATTGCAGTTAAGAAGTGGCGACTCCTCAAAAGATCTCTAAGACATGATCTGACGAAACGAAACGAAACGAAATTTATTTAACCAGGGGAAACAAATGTCTCTCTGGAGAGAGAGAGAGAGAGAGAGAGAGAGAGAGAGAGAGAGAGAGAGAGAGAGAGAGAGAATACAAGTGATGAATCATTTTGGGTCTTCTCACAAGTGACACCAAAAGCAGTAGACAAGGGGAGGGTTGGGGGTGAGGGGGGGTACCATGTGACGCTCTCATGTCATTCCAGTCAGTGCACAGTCAGATATGCAGACAGTGTCTTACAGACAGATACAGTGTCTTGCAAAGCTTGCTGACCCCAATGCACATTCACAGCCCCTTATCATTAAAAGACAACAAAAGGAGAAGATGGGTGGGAGAGGAGGAGGGGAAAGCCGTCCCCTTTCTGGGATCAATTCCTTGCGGGAACACTGTAAACTGTAGATCAGAGGAGCGTTTAATCAGAGTGGTAAAGGGAAACTTGGGTTCAAGCACAGAACAGACTCCATGACGCACAGTTGAGACACTTCAGGGGCTCGTTGGCTCACATGGCGATGTGTACTGGCAGACAGACAGGCAAGCAGGGTACACTGCCGTCGGGCGATAGGTGGACATTTGGATTTGCAGCGGGGTAAATCCTTTCTCAGTGAGATTGTGAGTGTCTGCGTATATATATACGTGTGTGTGTATGTGTGTGTGTGTGTGTGTGTGTGTGTGTGTGTGTACATGTACATACAACACTGATAATCTCTCTCTCTCTCCCTCTCTCTCTCTCTCTATATATATATATATATATGTACATTTTTGCATGCATGAATGTATGTGTGTGTGTGCGTGCGTGCATGCGTGCGTGCGTGCGCGCGCGTGTTTGTGTGTGTGTGTGTGTGTCTATATATATGCATGCATGTATGTATGTGTGTGTGTGCGTGCGTGCGTGTGTGTGTGTGTGTGTGTGCGCGCGCGCGCGCGTGTGTGTGTACGAAAGTGGAGGGGTTGGAGGAAAGGGGAAGGGGCAAATGAAGGAACATGTTTTATGGAACATCGGCCATAGGCCATAATTCAAACAAGAAGAGGGAGGTGGGGCGGAGGAAGTAACTGGAGATGGGGAGAGAGAGGGGGGGGGGGGAGAGTTAGAGACAGAGACACGGAGAGAGACAGAGAGAGAGAGAGAGCCAACCAGACAGACTGAAAGACTGACGGACAGATAGAGACAGAAACAGAGACAAATGCGATACAAAAAGGTAGACAGTCAGACGGACAGACAGATAAAGATAGATAGATAGATAGAGAGAGAGAGAGAGAGAGAGAGAGAGAGAGAGAGAGAGAGAGAGAGACAGACAGACAGACAGACAGACAGACAGACAGACAGACAGACTCAGAGAGAGATAGAAAGGGAGAGAGAGAGACACTAAGACACATAGAGACAGACACATAGAGAGGGGGAGAAGTTCACGAAGGTGTTTCGCTCCAGTCCTTTTCTTCAATGAATAAGAATGGATAGTAACTTGGCAAATGCATTGTTTCTTGTACCGGGCTATAAGCCTTTCGTAAAGATTCTCACAAAGCTAGCGTTTGAACTGGATACGGCTGAGTCTGGGGCCACACTGTTTGAAAACGTCAACCGCCGACTGCTGTCTGTACTGACGCTGAAATAGTTCTGTCCTGGGTAATGTAAAATAATGTCCCTGGGTACCGTTTTCTTTCCAAATCCTAAATTTTCTTTGCACCATCATGAAACTGCCGTTTCCCCCCACAACCCACAAAACAACTCTAGTTTAATCCTGGAGGACTCTGACACGACTTTTGCCCAACATTGTCGATTCCTCTCGGGTGTCGTTTGCTCAGGTAGCCCTATAAAAGCCCGGGGCTGCCTGTGGCCGCCAACCATTAAGAGCAAGGAGATGGCGGGGTGCTGGGGAAATTAGCGCTGGCTGCCGGGTCCAGGGAGACAGAACTCATCCGTTGACCTTCAGTCTGCTGCCTCTGCTCCAAGGACAGCCAGCGAGGCCCAGCACTGGACCCGCCATTCCGGGGACGGTGTAAAACGGCATTGGGAGCGGAGCTGAGAGAAATGTGAGCACTACCAGCGTCACTAAACAGGCGATGTTTGTCATTACTGTTCTCTTCATGGCAGGCAGAGTGTACCCTACGTCCAGTCAAACTCACGATATTGCCGAGCTGCCCAGTGTAGTCGTAGCGTTCTGGAACAGCCTATGTTAACTTGAATGGTCTTTGTATACGAGGAACCAAGATGTGTTTAAAATCTATATTGAGAACCACTACACTGCACTAGTCTTATATCGAACAATTTAACGGATTTTTTTTTTTACCCTGAAATACATACCACTACAGTTGTAGTTCAGAACCGTTCTGCAGAAGGTTTCTTTTTCTCTCTTCATCTATGACCCAGCCACCACCACCCCTCTCTCTCTCTTTCCCTCTTTACCTCTGCCTCTCTCTATCCCTGTCTCCCTTCAAAATGCATTGAAGAACTTGAAAGAAACAACAACAAGAACTATGAATTAATAATCTGTCCAGAGTAAATCTCTTGATGCAAAAGTGAAAAAAGTATTCTCTTGTTTCCGCCATTCAGTGAGTTAAAATATCTGAAGTAACGATACCAAACTGCGAAGTATGTGCATTCCACGAGGAATATACATGATTTAAACGAGTTCTGCATTTCAAGCTCACTAGTGTGATGCTTGAACTATGTTTGTGTTTTGAAAGTTGTGTGCAGTAAGACTCCGGTTTAGAAGTCGCGAGAAAATCGGAAGGGGCGGGAGTTTAGAGAAGGGGTGGAGGGGTAAGAGTGGGGGTGGAAATGGGTGTCGGTTCACAGTGAATGCAGGAAAGGAACGACCAGAAACTGACAGGTTTACTTTATGACGATCGATGAGAAGGATGACAACGCTGACGCCTGGAAGGTCCAGTCTGATTCACGGGCCTTGGCTACGGATTTCCCACTATGTGGGTTAAATGAAGCGGAGTTCCCTGTCTCCTCTCCCCACTGTCTCCATGCAGCAAACAGCGTCAGCAGACCCAGGCTGTGAGTGGTGCTGCACGTGCAGCCAGTGTTCCCCTTCCAGCAGGCTCCACGGACTGACGACTGGACGGTTGTAAATCACGTGACTACCAACAGACCTTTTTATTGATAGATGCAGGCAGAGACAGACACAGACACACAGAGAGACTGACAAGGAATTGAGATATTTTCTTTTCTACGCCATACCATATCCTAAACAGCGTTTACCAAAACCCTGGAAGACCTCAAGGGATCAGACAGTCTAAGCCATGTCACGGATCTGGAAAAGTGTTTCTAAGTTTCCTAAAGCAATGGTAAAGTCCAGTGTTTCTAAGTTTCCTAAAGCAATGGTAAAGTCCAGCCTTGTCATGCAATGTCAACCAAAAGTGAAACCCCATTCCTGGCAATTGTTATTTTCCTCTGTTTTAGTCATATTCGAATAGATTCCCATGAAAATGAAATAATATATAAATTAGAGCAAACAACAGCGTTATACAAGTACAAGTTGTAGATCTTTGTGTCTGACTACACAAGACGTACACACACACACACACACACACACACACACACAACCACATACTTATATACATTGTGACAGACACACACACAGACGCGCTTGGACGTATACATATTTCTCAATAATTTGAAAGGTGAACTGAACGTAGTTTAACGTCTTCTGAGCTCTGGATTTCAATTAAAAAAATCAGAAGCGTCGTCCTGAAGGCAGCAGCTCAGAGTACTTTGCTAGAATATGAGTGTCGTCAGTTGCTATCTGCCTGGCTTTCTGAACCACTCGGCTTTCATACAGTTCTTACACACTAGCATGTCTCACTCCCTCAACTTTACTGCATACACTCACGACATCATTCAAAACTCGTTTACTTCTCACATCCATACCAGAACAAAAATCAAACCGTCAGCACAGACTCAATACATGATCGATATTAGCTCAGGGGAATGAATCGTAGGAATAGACACCAATATTTCTTAGCTTCTACAAACAAAATATTCTGGATTGACATCTCTTATGAATACAATCAATATTCCTGTCAAAAGCCAGATTATTGTCGGAAATAGTCCATAAATATCGATATTAATGGACTCTCTCAACTATTTCACTATCTATAACAAGGTCAGGTACAGGTAAAGGGTCTTTTTGAAAATCTATTCACATTACTTTTGTTTTTAAAACGCTCAGATCTAGATAGTTTTCTACACACCAGGAACAAAAATTGTTTATTTCAGTGAAGTAAATAGTATCAGAATTGGACAGATCTTCAATAGCGGAGTCGCCAGAATATTTTATGACAGGAGTTTCCTCCGTGTCTTTGCAGTCATTCGTGTAAACAAGACAGGGGACAGCACCGTGCCTTGAGGAGCGCCAGTAGAAGTAGAATTTATAGAAGAACGGACATATTGAAAACAGACTAAGTTCTATTGAGAAGAAAGCTATCCAAAGAAAACTATCCAAAGAATAAGCTTAGGATCAACACCTAAGCCCAACAGCAAGGAGATGAGGTTGTATTGTGTTAAAAGCAGAGGAGAAGTCGACAAAAAGAATACGAATGAATGATCCTGTTTTATCTAAATGAAGGAAAGAATTGTGAAGGAGAGTTAAAAGGCATCACCAATACTTCTGTTTGGCTTATGCGCAAACTGAAGAGGATCAAGGCGTTGGTTTGTAAAAGATTCTATATGGCGGATAAAACTTTTTTCAAAACATTTCATTACTATTGAAGTCAGAGCAACATGACGGCAATCATTTAGTGCAGTTGGGTTCTTTTTCTTGGGGATAGGACTGATAGACTTTTTTCCAGATGTTTGGGACAGAGCAGCTCTTGAGAGACCAGTTGAAAAGTTTACAAAATATATCACACAGTTCAGAAGCACATGTCTTACGAAAGCGTGCTGTGTGCAAGGCCCGAGCAGCAACCACTGCCACAACAGCACTCACTCACTTATGTCCCACATGTGGGCGAGCCTTCATGGCCCGGATTGGTCTCATCAGTCACCTCCGGACCCACAGCCACCAATCTTCCATCTGATATTTGAAGCCATGGTCATATTCGATTCCAAAGAACGAACATCATCATCATTATGAACGGCAACAGAAACATTCTTAAAAATAATGTCAAACTGGGCGACAATCTATACCAGGGTGACATTATTTACCGGAGTCACATTCTGTGCCTGGATGGCATTCTTTACCGGAGTGACATTCTGTACGGCGTGGCATTTTGTACTGCAGCAGCATCATTCCACAGCGCGAACGATGCAGAAAACACAACAAAAACACATTCGAGGTGCGTGCTGAAGAGGCGCATGCGCACATCTCGAAGCAAGGGATCTGAAATCCCGCTGGCATTATGTTTTTGTCGATGGTGTTTCTACACACACACACACACACACACAGAGAATGTATCGCAGCAACTCTGACATCGGAATTCACTTCCGGACCTCATCTCCAGGAAAGAAAGAAAAAATCAAAAGCAGAACACGACCTTTATCAGGCAAATCAATTCATACAGTGTTGCACTGTTATAGAGGGGACAGTGTTGCGCTAATAACTCCTTCTCGGCCAGTCAGCCAGCCCAGCACATTTGACGTTCGCTGCAACACTCGTCACGTCCAGTCTGACGCCAGGCACAGACAGCGGGTAACCGCCACATCCTGATTTGATGCAACAGAAGAGTCTGTTGGATTAAACATTTTGTATTTGTATTTCCTTTATCACAACAGATTTCTCTGTGTGAAATTCGGGCTGCTCTCCTCAGGGAGAGCACATCGCTACACTACAGCGCCAACCCCTTTTTTTTTTTTTTTTTTTCCTGCGTGAAGTTTTATGTGTTTTTCCTATCGAAGTATTTTTTTTCTACAGAATTTTGCCAGGAACAACCCTTTGCACTAATATTTCTCACCCTCAACCCCGAAACTCTTTTTGCCAGCTCCCTCCTCCCCTAGCGAACACCTTCTCTACCTCTCCACCCCTCCCAAACACCCCCACCCCTCCCAAACACCCCCTCCCCTCCCGAACACCCCCTCCCCTCCCAAACACCCACCTCCCCTCCCGAACACCCCCTCCCCTCGCGAACACCTCTACCTCTCCGCCCCTCCCGAACACCCCCTCCCCTCCCGAACACCTTCTCTACCTCTCCTCCCCTCCCAAACACCCCCACCCCTCCCGAACACCTCTACCTCTCCTCCCCTCCCGAACACCACCTCCCCTCCCAAACACCCCCTCCACTCCCAAACATCTTCTCTACCTCTCCTCCCCTCCCGAACACCCCCTCTTCCCTCCCGAACACCCCCTCTTCCCTCCCGAACACCTTCTCTACCTCTCCTCCCCTCCCAAACACCCCCTCCCCTCCCAAACACATTATCTACCTCCGCCCCTCCCAAACACCCCCTCCCCTCCCGAACACCTCCTCCCCTCCCAAACACCCCCTCCCCTCCCGAACACCCCTCCCCTCCCAAACACCCCCTCCCCTCCCGAACACCCACCTCCCCTCCTGAACATCCCCTCCCCTCCCGAACACCTCCTCCCCTCCCAAACACCCCCTCCCCTCCCGAACACCTCCTCCCCTCCCAAACACCCCCTCCCCTCCCAAACACCCACCTCCCCTCCCGAACACCCCCTCCCCTCCCGAACACCCCCTCCCCTCCTGAACACCTCCTCCCCTCCCAAACACCCCCTCCCCTCCTGAACATCCCTCCCCTCCCAAACACCCACCTCCCCTCCTGAACATCCCTCCCCTCCCGAACACCCACCTCCCCTCCTGAACACCCCCTCCCCTCCCAAACACCCACCTCCCCTCCTGAACACCTCCTCCCCTCCCAATCACCCCCTCCCCTCCCGAACACCCCCTCCCCTCCTGAACATCCCTCCCCTCCTGAACATCCCTCCCCTCCCAAACACCCCCTCCCCTCCTGAACATCCCTCCCCTCCCGAACACCCCCTCCCCTCCCGAACACCTCCTCCCCTCCCGAACACCCCTCCCCTCCCGAACACCCACCTCCCATCCTGAACATCCCTCCCCTCCCAAACACCCCCTCCCCTCCCGAACACCCCTCCCCTCCCGAACACCCCTCCCCTCCCGAACACCCACCTCCCATCCTGAACATCCCTCCCCTCCCAAACACCCCCTCCCCTCCCGAACACCCCCTCCCCTCCCGAACACCCCCTAAACATCCCCTCCCCTCCCGAACACCCCCTCCCCTCCCGAACACCCCCTAAACATCCCCTCCCCTCCTGAACACCCCCTCCCCTCCCGAACACCCCCTAAACATCCCCTCCCCTCCCGAACACCCCCTCCCCTCCCGAACACCCCCTAAACATCCCCTCCCCTCCTGAACACCCCCTCCCTGTAACACCTGTGGTTACCATTGTTCACCTCTGTAACACCTGTCGCTAAGATTGTTCACCTCTAAGTCTTATCTCTGTGGTTACCATCGTTCATCCGACAAAGCGCTATTTACGAAGGTTGTGCCCGGGAGGCTGGGTCTTCCCTGAAGTGCTTTGTCAAAAGATTATGGGTAGACAGGTGGCACTTGAGTTTGGCGGAGGACAATCACTGTTTTTCTTTGTTCCGTCATCAGATTGTCCCCACACTTCCACCCCCACACCAGGTCACACCGTGAATGCTGTGAAGAACTGGCTTCTGGACGAGAGTGGACAGGACTCATTCTCCGCTCTACTTCCTCCCCCGTACATACCCTCTCACTCTCCTCTTCCTCCCACTTTCGTCAGTACCTTATTGTCTTAACGTGTGTGTGTGTGTGTGTGTGTGTGTGTGTGTGTGTGTGTGTGTGTGTGTGTGTGTGTGTGTGTGTGCATTTTACATTTATTTTATACGATCTATTTGTTGGATTTGTTTATTTATTTATTTATTTATTTATTTATTTATTTATATTTTACATTGTTGTACCTTGTCTTAACATGTGTGTGTGGGGGTGAGGGTTAAATATTTATATTTGACTTGCTGGCTGTTTTCTATACATTGTTGCCCAATACGTTATTGTCTTAATGTGTGCGCATGTGTGTGGGGGTGTGGGGGATAGGTTGTTTCAGTCTATCGTCAGCTACTGCGTGTTCTTATCTGACTTGTTTTAGTGTATTGTACACATGTTCACAGAAGTGGAGGGGTATTGAAACTGAAGTCACCACTGCGTGACAAGGCTGTACACTACGCTTCCTGTCTTCCTGTCCTTGAAGTGGATGACACTCGACTGTGTGGTCCCAGTTTCCCCATTTAAGCCCACAGCACACTCAGCTCTGGGTAGGAGCCGGCCACAGGCTCGAACCCGCGTCCTCCCAGCGTCAGTCCGCGACGCTAACCACTTCGCCACGGCGGCTGGTATATGTTCATTTTTGTGTTGGTGTCTACAACAAGCCTGTGATTGCACACGTTAATTTCCATGTGGGTTGATAAAGTGTTTTTGAATTTGAATTTGAATTGAATTTGAATTTTGTCTTTGTCCACTCGATCACCCCCCACACCCCTTCTCTCTCTGTGTCTCCAATCTCCCACTCTCCACCCTTTTCACTCCCATTCTCTGAAACTGGCTGGGTCAGAGGCCATCCGGCTGGTGACCTCTGAACTGCCTGTCATGAGCTGGCGACAGAAAGGAAGGTGACAAGTGTGGCGCGGGGAGATAAGGGTGTGTAATGAGGCAGCAGGTGGATGAAGACTGTGATTCCGCTTTGTGTCAACCTGGTGAAGCAGAATAAACAGGGGCACGTGGTCTGCTCTCAATGCCCCAGGATGACGTTGTTACAGACAATCAGGCAGTACCACAAGTCACTAACTTTGTGACAGACAATCAAACAGTACTACGAGTCATTGACGTTGTGACAGACAATCAGACAGTACTACGAGTCACTGACGTTGTGACAGACAATCAAACAGTACTACGAGTCATTGACGTTGTGACAGACAATCAGAGAGTACTACCAGTCATTGACGTTGTGACAATCAGACAGTAGGACAAGTCACTGACGTTGTGGCAGACAATCAGACAGTACTACCAGTCATCGACGTTGTGACAGACAATAAGACAGTACCACAAGTCATTGACGTTGTGACAATCAAACAGTACTACCAGTCATTGACGTTGTGACAGACAATCAGACAGTACCAACAGTCATTGACGTTGTGACAGACAATCAGACAGTACCAACAGTCATTGACGTTGTGACAGACAATCAGACAGTACTACCAGTCATTGACGTTGTGACAGACAGACAGTACCACCAGTCACTGACGTTGTGACAGACAGACAGTACCACCAGTCACTGACGTTGTGACAGACAGACAGTACCACCAGTCACTGACGTTGTGACAGACAGACAGTACTACCAGTCATTGACGTTGTGACAGACAGACAGTACCACCAGTCATTGACGTTGTGACAGACAGACAGTACCACCAGTCACTGAAAAACACGCTCGGAAACGAAACAGACAAATCGTGGAGTATCAGAGCCAACACTGTAGAATAGGCCTGACACGTTTCATCCCAGAAACCGTTGTAGAAATTAGACAATCGATTCTGAACAAAGTCAAGTTCGAAAATTTCAAGAGGTTCATCAAATTCATGTTTTCACATCATAGACATATACACCCAAACATTTGTTATTTTAAAATGTGGAAAGGGGCAACATACCTCTTGAGATTCCCCGAAATCGATTATAACTTTTTAATACTAATTATCTGCTTTCTGACCTAGGAGTTTGTGCAGTAGTAAAACACCATGTGTGTTCCCACACCAGGACTGTGTTACTTAGGTCCTGACAATCCGGGCATCAGTTTTTGCTGGAGGTTCTGTTACATTTGTCGAAATAAAATGAAATGCTTCAAAAATCACACTCACTCGGTTCTAAGCTGGGCTATAATGCATTTGCACTCTTCAAAGGCACTAATGATAAAATTCCATTGAAAAACTGAAATTCTTACTGTTCATTTTTCATCAGGGACAGACAATGGCAACGACAGTGACAAACATCTTAATTGTGAAGGCCATTGACACAAGCACAAATTTACATATATAGCCACACACACACACACACACACTACTACTACTACTACTACTACTACTACTACGTAGATGGGTATTCACAGACACGTCTCCACGGGGTATCCAAGAGTTCTTCACGGTGTTTCAAGGCAAAGTAGATGTACATGGCCAGCTTTCTGTTATGTTCCATGTTTTCCACTGATACTATTTTACCTTCATCAGGTTGTGCTATATTGTGTAACAGTTTTTCGAGATATTTTACTCTTACATTCTGATATACTGGACATGCAAACGTCAATCAAACAGTCTATAAACTTTTTTTAAAAATGAAGCCGTTTATATATGTCTCAGACTGATGAACAGTTTTGAAAAGTCGATACGTTGAGAAACGTTCGCTGGTCTGTACTTCCAAAAGCCATTTTTGTCGAAAGGTTTCAATAAGTTTTTGTTTCACACAACGTAGATAACCAACTTCGTTTGTGATTTCACCTGAACAAGCATCTGAAAACCAAGAGAAAATAAAGTCTCTGACAGACCTGACCCAATTGATTTGTTTTGTCTGTTTGTATGAAGATCGTTTAACAACATAGTTAATACTTGTTTGGGCAATCTATAATCAGGGAGTTTTCTTAAGTTCAACCAGTATCTAAGAGTTGAAATTGTACTGTCAATATACAGTGGATAACGACCTGTATCACCATAAATTATGTGGTTTGGGGTTCTGTCACTCACTCCCAGTAAACGTTTAGAAGCAAAAAGGTGGGTTGATTCTCTATTTGCTATCTTATCTATTCCCCATATTTCAGAGGAATACATCATCATAGGTTTGATCTGGGCATAAAACAGCTGAAAAAACACAGATGACTCAAAAGTCCCTAGAGACCACATAGTTTTCATAAGTTCAAGCACCTTGCCTTCGGCTCTGCTTGCAAACTCACTGCATGCAGATTCGAAAGAAAGTTTCGTTGTTAGCAGAAAACCTGAATATTAAAAGCTGTTTACCACTTTGATTATGTTACCGCCGTATGATCATGATTCCCTCTCAGCTAGGTGACCCCCTTTCCTGAAAACCATAATCTGTCTTTTCTAGATTTACAGTAAGGTCCAGTCGTGTGGATGCTGTTTCTAGACAGTTGATTTGATTTTGAAGCCTAAATGGTGCAGAAAAGATCAATACCATATCATCTGGAAACAGGAGCAAAAAGATCTCGTCTGAAAATGGAAGACGCTGGATTCTGTACTTACCTTTTTCTCGCACAAAACCTGCCACTTCTGCATATGAATAAAGACACAAATTAAAGGACTTAGCAAACATCCTTGCTTAACCCCCAGCATACATGTGAAAAACTCTGACAGTTGAGTATGCCACCTGACGAAAGCTCTGCCTGTTGAATATAATAGCTTTCAACATCTTTAACATTTTAATAGACGTGTTTAATTTTTTCAGTATTTCCCAAAGATTGTCCCTATTACCAATGTCAAAAGCTTTATTTATAAGCATTACACACACACACACACACACACACACACACACACACACACACACACACACATATATATATATATATATATATATATATATATATATATATATATATATATATATATATATAATCTATGAAGGCCACGTAAACTTTGCCTCGTCTCCTGCAGTCGCATCCTCTTTTGATAATTGAGATTAATGTGAAAATATGATCTATTGTTGAGAACCCTTTTCGAAACCCTGCTTGTTCTTTGCTGAGTTTGCCTTCTGTTTCAGCCCATAAGTATAATCTTTAGTTTAATATAGCTGTAAAGACTTTGCTGGCAATACTTAGTAAAGAGATCCCACGATAGTTGTCTGGGTCTGTTTCATCACCTTTTTGAACAGTAGTATTATGACAGATTTGCACCATTCTGGTGGGAAGAAACTTGCACCATATATCATATTAAAAAGTTTAGTTAGGAAGGGGGCTGCAAGCGCTGCGCCATGTTTAAGAAATTCGCCACATATTCCATCTGGACCTGCGGATTTTTCCTCAGTAACTGGGTCATCTGATTTTGGTATATGAATTTCGTCAGCTTTTTCTGTTTCGTCTTCGTATTTCTCTGTGTTACTGCCTGAGCGTTCCCGCGTGAAAATATCGGTAGTAGGTTCATTTAAAATTTTCTGGAAATGGGTCTGCCATTTGTCAGTACTGACATTAGCTTGTTTTCTTTTTTCCTTGTCATTTAAAAAAAATTTTTTTATGGTACTCCAGAATTTCTATTTCTTTTGTTGTCCAGTATAGACTGATGAGCTGAACGCTTGTATGGTTTTCTTGTTTGAGGAATGTACGCCTTGTATTCTTTTCGTTTATTTGTGTACTGGGATTTTAATGCATTTTTGGCAGGCAACGACTTTGCTCGTTGAACTTTGTTCAAGGTTCGTCGTGCTTTACGCTTATTTTTTTTTAAACATTCTCTGTCGAACCATTTATTTATAGCATGATCTACACTGACACTGGGCCAAATCTTTCTTTTCATACAGTCACCTGCATTTAACAATACACTTGTGAAAGAGTCCACTGCATTTGCAATATATCCATCCAGTTCTTTGGAAGCACCCTCAAGTTGCTTTTTAGATTCATCGGATGTTAAACTACTGATGAAGGATTCTTTGTTTTCATTGTTCCACTTGAAAATGTAGGTAAAGTCTGCACTAGGTACTTCATCAGGTTTTGGCTGATACACACGTTTTCCTGAAAAATATTGGCGTATGCTGTGATTCAAAAATAAGGACGCTTGTGTTTCGAGTTCACTAGAGACAATGAGGTAATCTATAACAAGGCAAGGGAACGGGGGCGGTGATAACTTGTACCAGAGTTATCTCGTTATCATTATGAAGTTATTTTTTTCCAATTTGTCTTTGTGAAAAATATGCATTACGTGTGTGCGCGCGCATGCTCTCTCTCTCTCTCTCTCTCACACACACACACACACTCTCTCTCTCTCTCTCACACATACACACTCTCTCTCTATCTCTCTCCCTCTCTCTCTGTGTGTCCGGCAAGGTTGTGTCCTGGGTCCAACACCGTTTTCTTTATTCATAAACCAGTCAGCTAACTATATTGACGAAACTGGTATTCATGGTGTCAGTCTTCTTCCATCTGTGATGGAATTATTCATTATTTTATTTCTGATGACATGGCACTCTTGTCAATCACTCCAAGAGGTTTGCAGGCTCAAATGGATGCTTTGAAAGTATGTTGCGACAAATTGAAAATGACAGTCAACAAAGGAAAAACTAAAGTTATGGTCTTCAGAAAGGGAGGGTATCTAGCAAAGAATGAAAAATGGTTTTATGATGGCGAGCCTGATGAAGTCGTAAGTAATCATACTTACTTAGGTTTTACGTCTACAACAAAATTAAGCTGTAAGCTAGGAACTACTGCTCTTGTTACAAAGGGAAAACGCTGTACATCTCTTAGGTAGAGCACATTTCAAATGCAAAGAAATGACACAAAAAACATTTTTCTGAAATTCATCTGAAACTTGGGGGTTACATAGACCTGACAATATTGAAAAAGTACACAGTTTGGCTTGCTAAGGCTTCTTGGGCATTCCATTGAAAACTCCATACAAAATAGTATACAGTGAGCTTGACAGATGTCCTATTTCTTTTAAACAGTACAGTGCGATACGTTAACTCTCTCCATACGAACGGCGAAAGAGACGACGTTAACAGCGTTTCATCCCAATTACCATCATCAAAATATTGCAAGCGGAAGGCTCTTATACTGAAGAGGTGAATGTTGACAAGGAATACCACAGTTCTGACGACGGAAGCTAAAGGATGGATCATTCAGACACCCACTGGACATCCGTGGGGTCTGTGTAGAGGAGAAGAGAGGACTGGCCGTACTGAGTGAGTTAAAAGTACTGGCTTCGTCTCACTGAGATGGAAGAAAACAGATGACCTAAATAAGATGTTATTATCCTTAGTAGAAAAAGGCAAACAATGTTGGGCAATGCATTTCAAAGAAATAGTATGTATTACCAGCTTTCAGTGTGTGTGGATAAACCAAGGTGCTGGGGACAAACATAGCTTTCTTAGTGCTTTTAAGCAACGATTGATAGACATGTTCATACAGGAATGATCATCTACAATACAAGAAAGGGACAGGTATAAATTTCACAGAACTTTTCAGGGTGATTTTGGAAAAGAAAAATATTTATTGAGTGTTGATGTAGTGTGCTTTAGGATAGCCCTTTCCCACATTAGACTATGCGTATTGCCTATTAACAGAAACTTAAACAGGTGCAGTAAAAATTCTGATAATAAACGATGTCGAAGTTGTGGGCACTGAATGAAAAACGAACACCTCTTTATTTTTGTTTGCCCATTATTCAATGACTTGATGCAGAAGTTCATAAAAGATTTCCAAAATTTACCCGTAAGCATACTGTTAGAGGGGAAAAACGATAACTTAAGGCGCCAAGTTGGCAAATTCATTGTCCATGCTGCAAGGAGTAGACAAAAAATCAATGCAAATTAACGGTTTACATCAATACCATCCCGAGAAATGTGTATAATTATAATATTCTCACTGAACCTTGAATGCCAGTGTTATCGGTAGTTTAGAATGTATGACGTGCAGTGAATTAACATTATACTCAGTCTGGAAAATGACCCCATACTTCATCAATAAGGATTTTATGAAATGAATTTGAGATCGTGTATACTGTGTTTGCAGGAAAGTTACCACACAGTGTGTAAATGAACAGTTGGATTACCCACTCCCTCTTCCCCCACCCCTCGCCCCCGTCTCCAATGTGTATGTATGCCTGTGTCCCAAGCACATAAACCGTCTGGATCTGAACCTCTCTCTCTCCGCTTGTTCCATTGCACTCTTAAAAAAAAAAAAAAAAAAAAAGGTTTGTTCTTTTTTCTTTCTTTCATTCTCTCTCTCTCTCTCTCTCTCTCTCTCTCTCTCTCTCTCTCTCTCACATACACAAACACACACACACATACGCACACACACAGAAAGAAAAAGGTGTGTAAATGGACAAGTGGAGACACGATAAACCAGTCACCCTCATACTGACATCCGCGTTCAGATCCTCATTTGTGAATATTTTTCTTTATAAACAAAAGAAATGGGTTAATTTCTTTATCGTACACATTGACAAACACACACATAAAAGCCGGACAGACAGACATACATACAGACAGACACACAAGCGCACGTAGCAACTGACAAACAGAGAGATAGGCAGACAGAGAGGGAGTGTGCGGTGGGGGGGGGGGGGGGATTCAAGAACTGAAAGGCAAAATTATTTCATAAAGAGTACTCTTAGAAGCGAAAGAACAGCTTTCACACATGCCCACACACAGACACACACAACGGAAACACACACACACACACACACACATACTCACAGACACATACTCACACACACACACACACACACACACATACTCACACACACACACACACACACACACACACACACACACACACACACACACACACACATATATATATATGTATATATATATATATATATATATATATATATATATATATATATATATATACTCACAGACACATACTCACAGACACACAGACACACACACAGACAGACAGACACACACACACACACACAGGTAACAGTACTTACACGGCACCTCTTCCTGTGCCAGGCCGACCAGCATCAGCAGTGCCAGCAGAAACAGCGTCAGTAAATCCATCACTTGGCGGAGTGCTGCCCCAGCTCCTCAAAGTATCCCCTCGTCATGCCGTGTTCCGGGGGACGGGCGGCACAATCACACAGTACCACTGTCACTCATACCTCACTCTCCGCGTTCCACGTGCCACATCCTGGCTGCATCGGGCAAGATGACCCGAACCAACAATCAGTTGGAAACCTCAAATTGCTTTTTTCTTCTGAAATGGTTCTCTTTGTGGTCCGTTGAAAAAAAAATGTATGTTTGCAAAAAGAAAACGAATCACGAAAAAGCAAACACACTGGAGGTACAAGGCTTTCCGTTGTTCTTACATGATGTTGATGCTGACGTTGTCTGTCGTTGTTCTCTAAAACTGACAAAAAGTATCTGGCATATTTGGTGAAAACGCGCAATACGTTCAAATGAGCGTTCCAACTTGAAAATTATACCACTCAGGTACGGTAGCAGTAACAAGAAGTTAATTCAAAGCAAACCCAGCCGGTGAGTCAGTATTTCCTGGTCTTTCTGTGTTGCTGAATATCAGTATAATCTCGTGCAATGGGATGTGTTGTCCTCTGTAATCCATTGATGTACACCCATTTCACTGTTTCTCACTGAATGCATAATGTTCTACAAGTCTTGATTAATTCGGTGATGCCACAGCAATATTTACACATCTAATGCATTCATAACAATAAAAAAATGATCACAAATTTCGTACTTAAAACATATCAAATATCACCCCAGCAATATCTTTCTGAACCTCCAACAGAGCCACAACAAGCTGAGAATGCATTCTGACATGTTTGTTATCACCTTAATTGCTGTCTTCACCTTGACATCACTGAAGAAAATAAATCTTCTGTTCAGATGATCCGACGGTTCCTATACAAAACACTGGTGCTGTTTGTAGAACTGACTAAAAGAGCACGCTTTGTTTTCAGTTTTCACATGTTAACGATTCCGAATGTTGCACGACCATAAACTTTAGAACGACGCCGACACGTCCGAAGTGAAAAAACCTCTTGTGTAAAACGGGTTCCGCTGTGAATGAGCTGCAGCGCTGCCGGGCGACAGACGTGTGTCAGTGGCGGGCTGAAGGCTGGCTGTACCTCGCCGCTCTGCTCCCACAGCGGGCCGTGTGCCGCTCAGCACACTGACAAACTGGCGGCCTACTGCCTGGCCGCCACGACTTTTACTTTCCTACACTTGTTGACTGCTTGATTGGGGAAGCCTGCAAAATGATATAAAACAAAGTAAGACACAATGAATACATTAAGACAGAGTCGGATGGGATGTCACAGACACCGAACACCGACTGATCGGCCAGACCAGTCAGTCAGACACAGCAACTCTGTCTTTCAAGTTGAACTGCTCACATCTGAAGACTTGGAGAGTGGCAGGAGAGTTGTTCAGGCAGAAATAGCCCAGTCTAACAGGATTAGGCCACTTCACCTCTTCAACAGCCGCCACGCAGGTCTTACCCCCACTTCTTTGATGTTTAGTTTCCGCTGTCGGACAGACTGACGGCTGTCCTGTGATCTCTGTCACAGCTGACCGCAGGGCAAGGAAGCTCCTCCACCCTGTCCCTCATCTCCGTTCCTGTGTGTTAACCCATTTATAAACCCACCCAGATTTCTGTCAGAATTTCAAGTCTTCTAGTCGGTCTCAGATTTGTGTTCTTCAATTCCACGTCTCTCCACATTGTGCGTTTCGTTTCGCTCTCTTCGCTCTGTTCTTGGTCTGCCCCCACAACGTAACATGTCTAGCTGGCACACAGCTCTCATCCTGTGGACAACGAAGTGACAGGATTACCAGGGCCAGCGTTTCATTCATTATACAGCAGAGCAGGTGACTGATATGTAAAACAGCAACGTAGTCGTTTGATCACAGGACAGTAAATTTCCCCATTGGTCTGTCCTGAAACAAGTTCTCGATTTTTGTACCAGCCAGCAATGTAATCGGTTGGTGTGTGGTGTATCTAAAACGTGATTCTGCACAGCAGTCAGTCTGTAAAACAGATTTCGTCTAAGAGAAGAAAAGCAATCAGTCGCTGTGTAAGACAGCAAAGTAGTCAGATATCCTGTGAGACAGCAGAGCAGTCGTTCATTCTTTGTTCATTGTAGCATATAGTCCAGTCGACCGCACAGGGCCATATCAGGACTGTCAAACCATACAAATGCTCAACTGCGTCAACACAAAACAGAGAGCAATCAATGGCTCCCGACGACAGCCTTGTAAGTAAACTACTGCTGTGTAGGAGAACCATTCAGGTCATGGGCCGCTGTATAAGTGAGTCAGTAAAGTAATCTACCGCTGTATAAAACTTAATGAATTTACCACTGTAGAAGAGAACCCAAAACGCAATCTACCTCTGTATAACAGAACAAATCAATAAATCTGCCGCTGTATGAGAGAGCCAATTAAGTAATCTACCGCGACATAAGAGAACCAGTTAAGTGATTGACCGCTGTATAAGTGAATCAATTAAATAATCTATCGCTCTACAAGAAAGACTTGTGAGTAATGTACCACTCTGTAAGACAACGAAGCAGTCACTCGCTGTGGCAGAGAGCACAGCAGTCAGCTGATGCAGAACACAACACCTGATTCAGTGTGAAAGACAGTAAATTATCAACTGGTTTGAAACAGATAACAACACTGGGAAACAAACAGCATTTGTCATAAGCACTGAGAAATCGTAAAACTTAATGGCATTTTTTTTTCCTTTGACGTGCTGTAATCTTACCGTGGCAGGGTGAGGGCGCAGTGAGACAGGGTGAGGGGGAAGCAGGCAGGCAGATCTCCACAACAGAGGTTCTCTCCGTGTCAGTCACAACCTTCGCCGCTCCACGCTGCGCCGTCATTGATAGAACTGTCAATTTGTAACAGTCATCGCGAACTATTGACACCTCTTACTCCCGCGTCGGCTGCGGAATGACACCAATTTGCCTCCACACCGTTCTCAACAGTCGATATGTCAGGATACAATTCTTTCCGCTCGCGCTTCCTTCGCAGATGATTCCAAACCCAAGGAATTTTTTTTTTTCGATTCTGTGGCCAGAGCCAGTGAAGTGATTAGCCCTCTATCCGATAAACATCCCGTTAATCTTTCCTTCCAGATCTTCGGAGCGAATGCAAGTGGTTGCTGTCAGTAAAAAGCCAGAGGGTGTGCAAACAGACCAGCGGAGGGTTGTCACGCTGCGTGTGTGCGCTTGCGAACGTCGTGTTTGTGGAAAACTTTGGTATGTACACTGGTATGAACACACACATTGCACGACTCAAGTACAGTCAAAGCTCCCAGAAGGCGAAACGTTCAGAGAGAGAGAGAGGAAGGAAAATCTGTAGCTGTTGTCTATTGTGAAGATACTGTCTACGTAGATGCAGGTAGTTATGCTCCTGTTGAAAGCTGTAGTGAGCACAGCTCAAGGTGATAGCTGTATTGTTGAAAGGCGGGATGATGAGACAACTATCAGTTGGCCTTGCTGAGCACAGCTCATGGTGATAGCTGTATTGTTGAAAGGCAGGGTGATGAGACAACTGTCAGTTGGCCTTGCTGAGTGGCTGTTCGTCAGGCAAGAAACAAGAACCTATCGTCAACATGACCGGGTTTTTTTCTTTTCTTTTTAAAGCGCGAGTGCGCCCGAATGCACCCACAAATGTGCGCGTGCGTGCACATACACGCAGGCACACACAGATATATGCACAGACGCATACACACATGCACACTTGCACACACACATATACATCACGTGAGCACGCGCGCGCGCACACACACACACACACACCGTGCACGGAGTCAAATGATAAAATCTGCTGAAGTGAAAATCCTTATGTCAAAGGTTTTAAAAATCACTGAGGGTGAAATGTGTAACGTGTACGAATATAAACATAACTGAAAGCATGGTACTGTTTGGCATTGCTCAAAATGTGTACACTGACACAATATTCGACTTTTCGATACAACTTGGAAAAATGTACAACTATAAATGTAAATTTGACAAACGCAGATCCAGCCAAAGAGCTTTTGAAAGATACTTTTCCTGGCGCTAAGATAGAAGAAAACAATGCAAGAATACAATGCAATATACAAGATTTTAATACAGAGTGGCTGTCTTTCAACACATCAAGTTAATTACAGAAGTTTCCTAAATGATGAAATATCAATGTAGAACAGTAACAACACTAAACATGTCTCAAAGTACTGTCCAAGTATGTGATGTATGCAATACAAGTGATTAAAAAAAATCTTTTTTTCCTTTGCGCTTTCTATTCTGGACAGTCATTCAAATCTAAACGTTTATTAGAAGTGATTGTTGATGCTTTTTTTTTCTTTTTTTGTTGTTGTTGTTGTTTTTCTTCTTTTTTTGTGATGTCTATTTGTTTAATTGTTTACTTTTTAATCACGGTTAATTTTTTTTCATATTTCTTGAAAAAAACATTTGTTCAGTTATTTATGATACAGAGTAGAAACACTCTTGCAAATTAATGGTCAATGTAATACTCTGCAATAGCTTATTGTGTTAATGGTGTACTTCATCTACAGTGATATGTATGAACTGTGCAAAATAGTGATGTTGATGATGATAATGAAATATAACCTTCAATGCAAGGGGGAAAACAATGTGCTGAAGTGCATGTTCTGCATTCGTTAGGTCGTTGTTCCCACTCTGTTGCTTCTAGTGAGGCACACACCAAAGAATTCAATCATTCATTCATTGTTCATCCATTCATGCACGATATGTTATTTCTGTGTTTGATTTTTTGTTTTATGGTTTGATTTTGTTGGTCTACTGTGGTGAGGTTTGTTTTGTTTGTTTTTATCTGGGTAGACTGCAAAGGGAACACATGCTGTCCATGTCTCCCGCCAGCAGAAAGCCAGCGTGGGTATTGGTCATGTTCATATAGTAAATTAGATTACAGACTGAGATAATCAAACATTTGCGTCTGTGCTCCATTTTCCAAGAAGAGGTGGGTTGGTGTGAAGCAATACTTCCATCCCACTCGGATGTGTCCGCTTCTTTGTCACTGATTTCCAATGGAGATTTTGATGTGCCGTGTCATCTCTCGCATTTATATCTTTTCACATATCTTTTTTGTGCCCTGTTTCATTCTATTTCATTTTAGTTTGTTTCATACTCACTTCCGGTATGCTCTCAAGGCGTGACAGCTGGTTAGGTGTATGGCGTAGTGAAGACATTTGCCCCACCCCCTTCATTTTGTCTTTGGAGATGTGCAGTGTCATGTATAAGGACCAGTCCGCACGCTTTGACGCCACCTTGAAACTGAAAATGGAACAGTGCAAAATGAGTTTTCATTTGTACACGTTGTGCAAAGGGGCCTGTGAAGCATTCGCCGTGTTTGTCAGGTAGCAGCAGACCACTGCAGGCCCACAGGGTGTGACAGACCACTGCAGGCCCACAGGGTGTGACAGACCACTGCAGGCCCACAGGCTGTGACAGACCACTGCAGGCCCACAGGCTGTGACAGACCACTGCAGGCCCACAGGCTGTGACAGATCACTGCGGGCCCACAGGCTGTGACAGATCACTGGCAAAGCTTGGTCCCGCTGACCGCTTCCCGTGTCTGTGTGGGATCACACTTTACGCAGACTGGAGCGCTTGATGCAGGTATAACAGCGTCCTCATCTTCCAGAGCGGTACTTCTAGTGAACAGTTCTGACCTGATGGAGCGATCGTTGACTGTGCTGGTTGTAAATCCGCTGAGTCATGGGATCGAGACATTTTAGGTTTTTTTGTTTGTTTTTTTGTTTGTTTGTTTGTTTTTGACGGGCGCAATAGCCAGTGGTTAAAGCGTTGGACTGTCAATCTGAGGGTCCCGGTTTCGAATCACGGTGATGGCGCCTGGTGGGTAAAGGGTGGAGATTTTTACGATCTCCCAGGTCAACATATGTGCAGACCTGCTAGTGCCTGAACCCCCTTCGTGTGTATATGCAAGCAGAAGATCAAATACGCACGTTAAAGATCCTGTAATCCATGTCAGCGTTCGGTGGGTTATGAAAACAAGAACATGCCCAGCATGCACACCCCCGAAAACGGAGTATGGCTGCCTACATGGCGGGGTAAAAACGGTCATACACGTAAAAGCCCACTCGTGTGAACGTGGGAGTTGCAGCCCACGAACGCAGAAGAAGAAGAAGTTTGTTTGTTTTGTTTTGTTTTGTTTTGTTTTCTATTTGTGTGCTTGTTTACATCACTTACTGTGTGCTTACTTTGGCTATAATAATCATCATTGTCATCATCATCGTCGTCGTCTTCGTCGTCTTCGTCGTCATCGTCATCATAATCGTCATCATCATCAGTGCAAGGAAGGTAGGACTGACGATGGTGTGTGTGTGAATTTCAGCTGATTGATTACCTGTGCCTTAACGATGTCACTGCCTTGACGCTGATCGATATCAAAGCGGCCGAGTGCTTGGGAATCACGTGTTATTGTTCCCAGACGATCGCAACTTTTATGTCTCTCTAAAAAAGCGTTTTCTTTCCAAATGTTGTTTTTGTTGATCTGGTGACTGCCTTCTGTTTAAATCCTTTTTTTTCGCGGAGTGAAGGTTTTGGTTTACCCTGCTAGACGGTGCACTACCTGCCACTGTCTGAGTCACTGTCCCTGCTCAAAACACACACCAAATGGAAGATAAAATAAAATGAATGTGCATGCCCATGAGGGGCACTTTACATTGTCGCTAAGGTAGTTGAATCGGGAGATAACGTTTTCACCTGTTCATGTTACCAGAATACACACTGCAAGTTCGGGCGGCACACACACACACACACACACACACACACACACACACACACACACACACACACACACACACACACATGTTGTTATTTCTATTCGTCTTTCGGAGCCGAAGATGACAACGACCGGAGGTAACTGGTGGGGCCAGTCCGGGCCCGGAAAGCTCGCCTGCATGTGGGATACGTGAGGGTTGGTGCTGAACATCCTGACGCCATAGCCAGTCCATCTAGCTCGGGCTTTCTGCAGGAGGATGTAAGACACTGTGGGTGCTAGCCCGTTCCAGGAACTCTATGTCTGGGACTTTGTCTTGCCATTATATGTGGAGAGGTCGGCGGAGGCAGCTCAAGAGGAAGTGGTTGAGCTGTTTAGCATGTCTGCTGCAGACAGTCCAGGTATCGATGGCACAGAGAAGGGTGGTGAGTTCCACTGTTCGGTAGACCTTTAGCTTGGTGGTCAGGCTGAGTCCTTTCCACTCCCAAACATTCTTACGGAGTCTCCCAAAGGCGACAATGGTTTTGGCAATTCTGTTGCTGATCTCTGCAGCAATGTTCACCGCTCTTGAAAGAATACTTCCCATATAGGTAAAGTTGTCAATTATTGTCTGTAGCTTCTGCCCCTTTATTGTGATACATGGTTCCTGGTGGGGTTTTCTAGTTGCGGGCTGGTACATAACTTCGGGCTTTTTGGTGTTGATTATGAGACCAAAGTTGTCGCAGGCTCGTGAGAAACAGTTCATTTCTCGCTGCATCTTCTGCTCTGTGCTGACATTGAGGGCGCAGTCATCAGCGAATAAGGAGTCTCTGCTGACAGCCCCCTTTACATTGTAACGGCTTGCAAGCCGGGAGGTTAATAGCCCACCATCCGTTCTGTACTTTATGTCGTACCATCCTGGCAATCACGAAAGGCGTCATTCAGCATAGCATTGAAGACCAGGCTTAAGAGTATAGGGGCGAAAACGCATCCTTACCCCAAGCCTTTCGCCACTGGGAAGGCTTCAGCCTCGTCGCCATCATCCAGGACTTTCATCATCATGCCATCGTGGAGTTGCTGAACAATCGCGATGAACTTGCTGGGGCAGCCAGAATTCTCCATTATCTTCCACAAGCCATCTCTGCTGACAGTGTCAAATGCCTTGGCCAGGTCGACAAAGGTCACTGTGCTGCTCTTGGCATTTTTCTGGGAGAAAACCTGGCTTAAAGTGCTGGAGAAGGCGACTGAGCAGGATGCAAGCCGAGATCGTCCCAGCTATGGACTAGAGGCAAATGTCTCGGTGATTGTCACGATTGGCGGTTGATGTTGACCATGCCGGTATCTTTTAACTGTTGTGGGACACTTCCTTCGTTCCACACGGACTAGAAGAGCACAGTCAGCTCCTGTATCACGAGTGGGCCTCCTGTTTTGTAGACTTCTGCGGGGATTGCATCCGATCCTAATCCTTTGTTACGCAAAAGTTGCTTCATGGCTTTTCTGACCTCCTCTCCTGTGGGGAAGGCGAGCAATGGCCTCATCACTGACTGTGGCGGACGGTTGAGGACCTGGTTGAATTTTTCGGCCTGTTTCTCCAAAATCTGCTTGTTCTCAGTCAGCAGCTGAGTGCCATCTTCACTGAAGAGGGGGGAGGAGCAGAGGACTGAGGTCCGTACACAGCTTTTAAGGCGTCGTGGAAACAGACACATATTCATACACACGAACACACAATAACCACACACACACACACACACACGCGCGCGCGCAACGATTTATTTTCTTTATAAGAACGTGTTGTTCAGCGTGTAATCATCTATCAATGTTACCCAGCTCGTGTTTCGATGATCACATTGTTAAGCGTGCCTGAAGTGGACTGATTTCAGTGTGTGTGTGTGTGTGTGTGTGTGTGTGTGTGTGTGTGTGTGTGTGTGTGTGTGTGTGTTATCCATCTACCAACAGTTTGTGCGTTTTTTGCTTGGATTTACTGATCTCGCTCTTCATTCCGTCGCCCCCCACCCCCACGCGTAATCCACTTCCCTCCTCAGCCCTTGCTCCGTGCCAGTTACAACAAAGGAGACTGGCCATTCTTCTGGGATGGCCTGTTTTGATCACGGCCTGCGCTTCACTACAAAACGTGGCTGTAAAAGAAATACTGGCCAGAGGAACACCTGCTTTGAACAATGTCACATTTCACGCCAGAAGAAAGAGATGTTTTCATGGGCTGGCTTAAGCAAGGTGTCCAACGGAACTTAGAGCTCCAACAATGAGCAGATGTCAACACGTCATCAACATGTCAGCCTGTCGAAGGGAGCCATTGGCAGGATTTCCGACTCGACCCTCGCCATTTCTGGCAAAGGGTAGCAACTCCGCCCCAAATCCGTTGCATCCAGCTGCGTCATCATAAAAATGGGTTATCGTCAGTATCATATTCCGATGGTATGTGGCCAGACTGCCCACATTGACCAGAGCAGTTGTGTTCAAATTTGAAAGGTCTGGCCACAAATCTCCGCGTCATCAGCACTATTTTATTACTGCAGTTTTCTGATCATGAGATGACGAAATGTTTCATTGGCAAACGAGTCACCGTGATGCTGCTGGTTTGCGTATTGATGATAGTGTGGGTGTAATGGTGGTGTGGGTGTAACGATGGGTTGGTGTAATGATGGGGATTGTGTGTGTGTGTGTGTAATGAAGGAGATGGTGTGGGTGTAATGATGGGGTTAGTATGGGTGTAATGATGGGGATGGTGTGGGTGTAATGATGGGGATGGTGTGGGTGTAATGATGGGGATGGTGTGGGTGTAATCATGATGTGGGTGTAATGATGGGGATGGTGTGGGCGTAATCATGATGTGGGTGTAATGATGGAGATGGTGTGGGTGTAATGATAGTATGGGTTAATGATTTTGATGGTGTGGGTGTAATGATGGTGTCGTACTTACTTGGCGCAGACTCCTCATTTCATGGGCTCCAAGTGCCTTACATGAGACAGTACATATACAACAGTGGATCACATTAGTACATAGAAGTGAAAAACAACAAAGGAGATTACTTCGTCACATCGAAAGACCATTTTGATGGGGGTTGTGTTGGGTGTAACGATGGTGTGTTTGTAATGATGGAGAGGGTGTGGGTGTAATGATGGGGATCGTGTGGGTGTAAAGATGGAATGGTATAGGTATAATGTTTAGTGTGGGTGTAATGAAGGGATAGTGTGGGTGTAAAGATGGGATGGTGTGGGTGTAAAGATGGGATGGTGTGGGTGTAAAGATGGCATGGTGTGGGTGTAAAGATGGGATGATGTGGTGTAATGGTGGTGTGGGTGTAAAGATGGGATGATGTGGATGTAAAGATGGGATGGTGTGGGCGTAAAGATGGGATGGTGTGGGCGTAAAGATGGGATGGTGTGGGTGTAAAGATGGGATGGTGTGGGCGTAAAGATGGGACGGTGTGGGTGTAACGAATGGATGGTGTGGATGTAATGAAGGGACGGTGAGGGCGTAAAGATGGGATGGTGTGGGTGTAAAGATGGGATGGTGTGGGCGTAAAGATGGGATGGTGTGGGCGTAAAGATGGGACGGTGTGGGTGTAAAGATGGGATGGTGTGGGTGTAAAGATGGGATGGTGTGGGTGTAAAGATGGGACGGTGTGGGCGTAAAGATGGGACGGTGTGGGTGTAAAGATGGGATGGTGTGGATGTAATGAAGGGACGGTGTGGGCGTAAAGATGGGACGGTGTGGGTGTAATGAAGGGACGGTGTGGGTGTAATGAAGGGATGGTGTGGGTGTAATGAAGGGATGGTGTGGGTGTAATGAAGGGATGGTGTGGGTGTAATGAAGATGGGATGGTGTGGGTGTAATGAAGGGATGGTGTGGGTGTAATGAAGGGATGGTGTGGGTGTAAAGATGGAATGGTGTGGGTGTAATGAAGGGATGGTGTGGGTGTAAAGATGGGACGGTGTGGGTGTAATGAAGGTGTCACAACCCGTAAGGGGTTGGCCATGAACCCCCGCCCCTTCTCAGACTAGCTAACGTCCCGACAACACAAACACGGAGACACAGAAAAGTTTAGCTCGTTTTACTATGGTCATGTAAACATACATAAATAAATGAACGCCTCAAACCCAAGGATTACTCACACACACACACACACACACACACACACACAAACCAACCTCTAACTACTGCACAATACAATTTGCTGTCAACTGCAGCGCCAGTTCTGCTTAAACACGAAGCCAGAGTTCAGACATTTGCTGACAGCCCACGCTGGTAGTTGCTGGCGGAAGCTGGTCGGGCAAGAGGGACAGTGGGTAAGTGGGAACGGGAACGGGAGTGAGGGAGTTTCGGGGTGACACGTTAGAAGGGGGACGAGGACCATTCCAGACTTGTCCCGGAGACCCGTCGAAGGCAGTGGCACGGAAGGGAGGGAAACAGGAAAACCTGTAACACCTCGCTGGCTCTGTTGACTATGTTCTTTTTTTTACTAATTGCAAAAGAGTACATTAGACAATCACCATTACAGACCTGAAACAATCCGAGCTGAATATAATTATGGCAAAATGATACACCTAAACACAACAAATTTACTAATTCCCCCCAAATATTTAGAGATAAAAGAAAGCTGGATTTAAAAGATTTCCACTAAAAAAAAACATCACCCCGACCTTGCAAGTAACCTAAACCTCACTTTAATGTCAACCAATATCACAATTCACATCACTACATTAATATTACGCAGACAAACACAGACTCCCTCACCTGTCACCAGGTAAATGGGCACACCGCTGCCCAGGGTGAAACACAGACCCACACACACACACACAGAAAGAAGGGGGTGACAACGAACACACCCCACTACTTCTGTAAGACGACACCCAACAGCTCCCTCGCTGGAACGGTGATCCGTCTCTTGACAGAGCTTGGCATCAAAAGCCCAGGGAAATCTTTCTCTCCCGACCAGATGACTTCTGAACTCGCTCAGAGTTCACAAAACGTTCAGGGGAAGGGACATGACATACACATATCCTCAGATATGCACGTGTAAAGCACGAAGGAGAGAGAGGGAGGTGAAGGAGAGGGATGGAAAGAGGGGGAGAAGGGAGAGAAAGAGAGAGAGAGAGGGGGAGGGGGGGGGGGGGGGGGAGAAAGGGGGAGAAGGGATGGAAAAGAGAGTTGTACATGAATACATGCATAGCAACCGTCACGAGCCGTGACAGAAGGAATGGTGTGGATGTGATGAAGGGATGGTGTGGGTGTAATAAAGGGATGGTGTGGGTGTAAAGATGGGATGGTGTGGGTGTAAAGATGGGACGGTGTGGGTGTAATGAAGGGATGGTGTGGGTGTAATGAAGGGACGGTGTGGGTGTAATGAAGGGATGGTGTGGGTGTAAAGATGGGATGGTGTGGGTGTAATGAAGGGATGGTGTGGGTGTAATGAAGGGATGGTGTGGGTGTAATGATGCCCCTCACCCTCTACAGTCCGAAGACAAGTACACGCCAGCAGTCTCGATGACAGTTAGTGGAGCCTGGTCCCATGCCGTTGTATCAGACACGTGAAAGTTGTGCAGGCACGGCGTTCTGTTGTTGATCCATGATCACAGCGAACATTCTCCACAGCCGTGTCTGGCCGTAATCGACTGTACAGCTGGAGAAAGAATGAAGGAAAGAAGGAAAAAATGAGAAATAAAACAACAACAACATGATCAATAAACAAAACAAACAAACAAAAAAACAAAACAAAAAAACAACAACAACAACAACAACAACAACAAAAAAAAAAAAAAAAAGAAGAAGAAAACACGCATAATTGAAAAAGCAGAAAAGAAGAGATGGATGGAAAGAAGACAGGAACAGAAGCTGTGACTGCTATAGAAACATTAACAAAAGCAGGCAGTCGCCATGGCGGAGTGGTTGACGTCGTGGTCTGGGCGGAGGTTCGATCCCTACCAAGGGTTTTTTTTCGGCCCGTGGCCGGCTCCTGCGCAGAGCTGAGTGTGTTGTGGGCTGAGATGGGAAGACTAGGACCACACAGTCGAGGGTCATACACTTCACGAATGCGTCTTTGGGTGTGTTCAAATTTCCTGACCAACACTGCAGGTGTCTGCATCTCAGTTTTAGTACAGCCTTGTCAAGTTGTCCCACACTTAAATGGACCGCAAAAGCGGCGTCTTCGTCACCCCCACCATCATTCGTCAACACAGGAATGCAGAAACCAAAAATGTCTCAAAATCTGGGGCACGAAAAACAACAAGACAAAACAAAAACGGAAACAACACTTGGCCGGTCTGTGGCGACGCTACTTCCAGGCGAACAGAGACGGGGGAAGAAACGAGTAGTATCCATGATGATCTCTTTGGAGACACTTTTCAACTCAGCCGTCTTCTGTACCACGTGGGACCACCAAACATCCCATACACCTTTCTGTTACCTACGCACACGTCTCCTGCAAATGCGTTCAAACCTGAACCCTCACGTCCCATGCATGTGGACAGTGTTCACGTGCAACTGTCACGACTTGAACCAGAATGATAGTTTTTGTTGTTGTTTTTCGCAAGAATCTATATTCATTATGACAAACCTTATCGGATACCATTGGAAGAAAAATATCATGTAGGTTATACAAAGCTGATCCCATAATAAATTGAATACAAGACAATATCAATGAAATGGTCCCAGATGGAGTGCACAACACGTTGGTATTTTTGTATATGTGTTAAAGTTGTTTGTGTATATGTGTTTTAAAGTTATTTCATATTGTGTTAAGGGTATAGTAATATTGTGGTAAGCGTATTATTCATAAAATATTGTTAATTAAGGGCATAGTTATATTGTGTTAAGGTTATATTCATATTGAAAAATGCTGAAAGGCAATAATTACTTCGTGGCTAAGAGGTTTCTTTGCATTGAATTTCACTTTTGTCATAATTGATGAGATGTTAATTAAACAAAACGTGTTAATTAAACAAAACGTGTTTACTCATAGAGACGATGGAAATAAACAACGAACGTCGACAAAACTATCCTCCATGCTATTTCCCCCCCATCATGATTGATGGAGTCTGGAAAGAAAGACGACGATGCATTGATGCACTTTAACATGCAATATGAAGTTGATTCACTCTCCTCCCTTCACCCCCTGCTCTCTCTCCCTCTCCCTTTTGCACACACACACACACACACACACACGCGCGCACACTCTCTCTCTCTTATCTCTCTCCCTCTGTCTGTCTCACTCTCTCTTTCGTCTGTCTGATTGTCTGACTCTTCCACAAACACACATACTCATCCACGGTCATACACACACACACACACACACACACACACACACACACACACACTCTCTCTGTCTCTCTGTCTCTCTCACTCTCTCTCTCTCAAGAAATCACACACACACACATACACACACGCGCGCGCACGCACACATAAACACGCGCACCCCCGCGCGCACACACACACATGCACGCACGCACACTCAAGAAATCACACACAGACACATACACTGAGGCTGAAAGAATCTTTCAACCCTGTGTGTTCTTTCCGAAACGGTGGTTTTGATAAGCTGAGAGGGACAGCTGGGAGAAGGCGGCGTGGTTTACATGTACCTGCTGCACGAGGCGGCAGCTGTTGACAAGGGGAAGGTGATAAAGGTTGTCAGCCAGTGCACGTGCAACACGAGTTTATTGGTTGAAGGATGAAGTTTCGCCTGCTTTTGCTCACCTGTTTAACGATGGCACACGAAAACTAACAAGAATACAGTTGTGAGTGACAGCTCGAGCGAACTTGTGCGATAAAATCATTTTCTTCTCTCACAGTCCACGGTTCCAAACGACCACCAACTTCTTTTGAATGCTGCCTCAGGACCCTGCCTCCCTCAACCCGTTCCCTGCTCCGCTCCAGCCTCATTCTGTTGCTGCACTTGCTTGCAGGAATGTCATGGTGGTTCACTCACGGCCTCTCAGTCTGTGTGCGTGATGCCAACCACTTCACTACATGGCTACATGAGCGCGCATGTGTGTGTGTGTGTGTGTGTGTGTGTGTGTGTGTGTTGTTTGTCTGTGTGGTTTGTTGGGTGTGGGTGGTGGAGTTGGAGAGAAGGGTTGGCGGGGTGTGTGAAAAATGTTGATATGAATACCAACAGAAATGGAACTGTTACCAACTGAGGTGCCAGCAAAAGCTGTTGAGCCTGTAACACTTGCCCGACTGACATGTTTCATTGACATTTTGAGCCCATAGCCAAGTATGAGACAGAGAGAGGCAGAGACAGAGAGAAACTGCTACTGGCGATGCTACTGACAATGGCACATGTAATTATGAAGGCCATCGGGTCATACGAGAAAAGAGGTAGATATATATGTGGATACAATGTGCTCAATCGACATAAGAGAAATATTTGTATTTCACTGAGACAGTCCTGTGTGACTTCTCTGAAATGATAAAGCTAATATCGTCTGAGACGTTTGCAACACAAAGTGAAGAAAATATTAACAAGCTTAAAGAAACCCTTTTGAATAAATGTGACAAAAAGTTGCATGACAACAACCGGTCAGTTGTAAAATGTGAATTTGATCTGGTCTTTTTCGGCTCCCTAAGCTGGGGCAGAGCGTTCTGAAACCACCTTTTGTCACGTCCCTGTTGAATGGTGCTTCATTTCTACATCATTCCCTACATACGTAGAGGAAGATCAGGGCCAAGTGTTTGTATTTAATTGCTGTATGCAATATGCGTTTTGCGATCATTTTGTTGTTTGCTGTAATTCCTGTGTTGGAGTTGAGGGTGATGCATTGCCATGGTTACTCTCGTGTAATGCATGCAATGACGTCAAGGTTAGCGTCACTGTCATAACCGTCGACGTCTTCACTAATGTCATGATCATCACTTTTTCTCGTTTTTCTCAGAATTGTGCTGGCTAAAGAAAAGAAAATAGCTCCGATGACAAACGAAATGTAGTATAAACAAGTGGAACTCTCTCTCTCTCTCTCTCTCTCTCTCTCTCTCTCTCTCTCTCTCTCTCTCTCCCTGTGCTATAGAAGAAGAAGAAGAAGACGATGATGATGATGAAGAAGACGAACAAGAAGACAAGGGTGATGGTGAAGATTGAGATGAAGACGAATGGAATGGGAGGGAGACTGTTTTTCTCCCATTTCAAACAACTGCTCCATCTTCCACAATGAACAGCACAACAAGGAATGAAGTTACTGGTGGGAGGGGGGTGGGGTGGGGGAGAAGAGGGGGCAGGGGGCGGGGGGGGGGGGGGGGGGGGAGGGGGGGGGGGGGCGTATCGTTGCCGCTGCTCCCAAACTTGCTTTCTCTAGACAACGACAAGAAAATAAATTCTTCAAGCCAGGAGAGAAACACGCGCATGGCCAACACACACACACACTTTACACAGCAAGTACACGACACACACACACACACACACACACAGAGTTTACACAGCAAGTACACCACACACACACACACACACACACACACACACACACACACACACACACACACACACTTTACACAGCAAGTACACGACTAATATCACTTCAAGTGGAAAGACTGAAGTACACGACACACACACACACACACACACGCACGCACACTACACATACATACTGACGCACACCACACAAACACTCACACACACACGCGCGCACTCACGCACACAAACATAAGTAGTAACACACAGAGATAGATGGAGAGACAGACAGACAGACAGAGAGACAGAATGGAAATTTCTGGTTCAGGAAGCTGACACATGCTGTCAGGTGCAGAGACAGATGCAGGAGGCATGTCCATCGGTATCATGTCAGATCGGGAGACACAACACCAGTCTGTTGCCCATGGAGAAGACAGAGAACTTCTAATGAAGAAAAACACTCCTACAATAAAGCACTCCTGTGATACCGTTCCGAGGCTCGACACACGCACAGAGGGAGAAAGGGAGAGAGAGACAGAGAGAGAAAGGGAGAAAGAGAAAGGGAGAGGGAGAGAGAAACAAAGAGAGAAAGGGAGAGAGAGAGAGAAACAAAGAGAGAAAGGGAGAGAGAGACAGAGAGAGAAAGGGAGAGAGAGAGAGAAACAAAGAGAGAAAGGGAGAGAGAGAGAGAAACAAAGAGAGAAAGGGAGAGAGAAACAAAGAGAGAAAGGGAGAGAGAGAGAGAAACAAAGAGAGAAAGGGAGAGAGAGAGAGAAACAAAGAGAGAAAGGGAGAGAGAGACAGAGAGAGAAAGGGAGAGAGAGAGAAACAAAGAGAGAAAGGGAGAGAGAGAGAAACAAAGAGAGAAAGGGAGAGAGAGACAGAGATAGAAAGGGAGAGAGAGAGAGAAACAAAGAGAGAAAGGGAGAGAGAGAGAGAAACA